>NW_027194006.1:522500-640366 GCF_032444005.1 Ranitomeya imitator
AGCGCCAACAGACGGTCAGATAAAGACAAGGACAAGAAGAAGAAATCTGAGGTAAATCAGCAGACTTTATTTTGGAACCCGCTCCTGCTCGATACAGAGAAGAGGTCAGCATTTAATACAGGTGAACACGCTGAGGTGCAGATTCGGCGCTGCGGCTCCACCCTCCCCCACTGCCTCGGGGTGCCCCGCTTTGGGCTTCCCTGGACTGTCCGATCAACCGACGGGGGATCGGCGGTGGCCGGACTGGGGGCTCCGCTCTGAATTAGCAGCTCCACATTGCAGTGCAGCGCTGACCGTGGCTCTCGGAGCCGACAGGCCGGACCCACACTAACATCGCCCGAGGAGGCGGAGGGATCTAAAAGAAGATGGTTCCGGGATGCTGTGTGCGCAGGGAACTATCAAACGGCGCCCCAGCACAGGAGCACGGAAGTGAAGTACACGGAGCGATCGTCAACGAGCCTCGAGCTGCGAGACTGAAGCGGACCGCCTGGTAAGCGCCGACTGACGGCTGAACAGCAAAGGAGCAGCACATCACTCCACTCGGCACCGGCCACCAGCCCCAACGTCAACAGCGCGCCTCCCCGGCTTTGAAAGGGAGGTGGAGGACGGAGCGCCTGCAGCTCTGCAAACCTTCCCACCCATCAACAGAGACCGAGAGCGGAGAGGAGAGGACACCCAGCGACCCCCGCAGAGGAAAAAGATCCCCCACACTGGTCACAGCGCCGAAAGAAACAGACGTCAGAATCCGGGGAGGCTTCCCTGAAGAAACCCCCCTGCAGCTTTCTCGGCGCAGACCAGCGGTTCCTGATCTAGAGACTCACCATCGCAGAGGAACATTGTGAAAAACCGTTACCTCAGGAAAGAAGAGGTAAACTATTAACTGCTGTCCGAGCCCTGGACGAAGCATTTCATTGCGAAACGCGCGTCTGGTGTGGTGGGTCCCTCCTCCTGGTAACTATTCTGATACTTTACACCGTTTGCAGTACTGCTTATATGTGTCTTCAGGCTGTTTTATTCTTATGTCGCATACTTTATAGCGTTATTTTTCAGGTGCCTTTCTCCATTTATATCCATTTGTACTTATTAATGGAGTTGTTATTCATTCTCTGTATACTATTGAGATTTATGTATATTTTACCTATAGTCAGCCTGTTATAGTCACTATTATACTGCTCTTGTGAGGTTGGTCCATGTGTGGGTCCCACTGTGTTTCCTCCCGCACCAGTGGTTACTGTCCCAGTATTTGTATGTTTTTATGTGTTTTTCAATAAAGATTATTTTTGTATTTTATTATCTGGTGTTTCTGTGAAGGCTTTTTTTTCGGCATTATTAACTGCTGTTGCAACAGCACAGAGCCCTGCAGGCTCATAGGGCAAAAGTGCTCAAACCGACTTTTCCCTCAGGTACTGAGGTTCCCTTATCAGTCTCTGGCAGGATCTTTTCCAGGTACTGGTTGCCCTAAAGTGCCTAACAGGGGAGCTCAAAAATCAGTGTTCTACACAGAATAGCCGTGGCTGACAACCCCGAGCAAGTGGGGAAAATAGCTCATTTCAAAACTGCAGTCATATCTAATTCTGAAAAGTAATACATGGGCAGGCTTAGAGGTCCTAATAACTTCTCACGGTATTGCATGTTTTAGTAAGTTATATAAGTATTATATGGGCATGCTCTTTGTTAGATATTAGCTCTTTGTTGAACATATTGGCCATTTTCTTTTTCTGATCCATCCAGCTATATACTCAGACACACACTGTCTAGTATCTACAGCCCACAAGTGTCTTTTCCTCTAAAAACTCGGGGTATTGCATATTTTAGCAAAGTTATATAAGTGAGTATTATATGGGCATGCTTTTTCTTGTTACATGGTAGCCCTTTGCTGATCATACTGGCCATTTTCTTTTTCTGATCAATCCAGTTATATATTCAGACACACACTACCTAGTACCCACAGCCCACAAGTATCTTTTCTTCCAAAATCTGAACGGCTACTAGTGGCGAAATTTGTTACCTATAAGGGTATGTGCACACGTCCGGATTTATTGCAGAAATTTCCTGAAGAAATTTTTTTTTGCGTTTTTTCCCGTTTTTTTTAGCATTTTGCCAGCGAAATTAGCTTGCAGAATGCTAAAGTTTTCCAAGCGATCTGTAGCATCGCTTGGAAAACTGACTGACAAGTTGGTCACACTTGTCAAACATAGTGTTTGACAAGTGTGGCCAACCTTTTACTATAGATGCTGCCTAGGCAGCATCAATAGTAAAAGATGGAATGTTTAAAAATAGTTAAAAAAAATAAAAAAAATGGATATACTTACCTGCAGACAGCTGATCTCCTCAGCGGCGTTCGTTCCTATAGATGGTGTGTGTGTGCAGGACCTTCGATTACGTCGCGGTCACGTGAGCGGTCACATGAGCGGTCACGCGACCAATCACAAGACGGCGACGTCATCGCAGGTCCTTCACACACACACCATCTATAGGAACAGAAGCGGCAGCATGCAGCGCTGAGAGGCGGGAAGACTCCGGGGGCCATCAGAGGGTGAGTATATCACTTTTTTTTTATTTTAATTCTTTTTTTTTACTAATTATATGGTCCCCAGTCCGTGGAGGAGTCTCCTCTCCTCCACCCTGGGTACCAACCGCACATAATCTGCTTACTTCCCGCATGGTGTGCACAGCCCCACGCGGAAAGTAAGCAGATCAATGCATTCCTAGGTGTGCGGAATCCCCGCAATTCCGCAAATTTAATGGACATGTTGCTTTTTTTCCGCAATGCGATTTTTTCGCGGAAACAAAACATTTGCACAAGAAATGCGGAATAGACTGTAAATAATACGAGGCATATGTAAGCGTTTTTTTCACGTTTTTATAGCGAAAAAACGCGAAAAATACTGAACGTGTGCACATGGCCTAATAGTTAAGGTTTGAACTCTCCCATCCAGTCTCCTTTGGGGTCTGAGACCACTATCAGTGGAGAAACTAGTTGTACTTCTCTCCATTCTACCATTACTCTTCTCTATTAAGCCTAAAGCTCATCATAATGATAATGAGTACCAAAACTAACAAAGCAATGAAACCCATTACTGCCTTTACACAGAAAACTAAAGGAGGCCGTAGTAACCCAATTTACACGACTAGTCCTAGGAGGTCACGGTCACCTCACAGTAAAGAGGAAGAACTGTCTCCAATTAACGGAGCTAAATACAACAAAAAATACAATAGTCAACACAAATCTTAGCCCCTCAGTTTCATTATCTAAATATACAGTACAGACCAAAAGTTTGGACACACCTTCTCATTTAAAGATTTTTCTGTATTTTCATGACTATGAAAATTGTAAATTCACACTGAAGACATCAAAACTATGAATTAACACATGTCGAATTATATACTTAAAAAAGTGCGAAACAGCTGAAAAGTCGTAGTTACTCACCGATAACGGTGTTTCTCGGAGCCCATGACAGCACTACGGAGAGCGGGGATCCGCCCTTCAGGGACAGGAAACCTACAGATAAAAGGGCGGTACCTCTCCCTCGCATCAGTTGGTTTACAGAGCATCGGAGGACCTCCAGGTTAGTTTACAACAGAGAAAAAATCATATTACAACATTTCTTAAAAGAGGATCCCCGTGCCTATACTCAAACTATATACAGTATATAAATTATATGTAATTAAAGGTGCTCACCGCACACGTGATGGGAGGGAATAAGCGAGTGCTGTCATGGGCTCCGAGAAACACCGTTATCGGTGAGTAACTACGACTTTCTCGGTCTCCCATGACAGCACTACGGAGAGAATTGCAGAGACTAAGCTTAGGGAGGGACCACCGCCTCGAGAACCCTTCGTCCGAAGGTTAAGTCAGACACAGAGGCTAGATTTAATCTATAGTGTCTAAAAAAGTCGATGGTGATGACCAGGTGGCCGCTTTACAGATTTGCTCTATTGATACCTCTGACCTCTCAGCCCATGAGGTAGCTACTGCTCTTGTGGAATGTGCTCTTATACCATCTGGGATCTCATTCCCCGAGGATGAATATGCCAAGACTATCGCCTCCTTTATCCACCTTGCCAAAGTACCCTTGGATGCCCGAAATCCTTTTCTGGGACCCTGGAAACAGACAAACAGAGAGCCTTCCTTCCTATCGCACTTCCGGTCCTGCGTCACATCCAGGGAGAAGAGAAGCTACCGCGCATGTGCGCGGCGATGACCCGGAAGTCCTGCCGCATTTCCGGAGCGGCGGCCATCTTAGTACACCCGGAGCGTGCGCTTGTCGGCACAGAAGCTCCGGGTGATCCAGCGCCCCTTCCTCTCATCAGAATCGGCGGCGTTCTCCCTCCGCTCACCCTGAAGAACCCCTCGGTTCCAGCGGTGGCGGCTTCGGGAGCCGGACAAGCCGCGGCAGGAGCCTCCTCGCTGCCGGTACTCGACCGCCCGGTCCCGGTCCATCGGTCTTCATAACAGGTACCACCGGAAAGAGGTTCCCTGTTCAGGGACAGGAAACCAACTGATGCGAGGGAGAGGTACCGCCCTTTTATCTGTAAGTTTCCTGTCCCTGAAGGGCGGATCCCCTCTCTCCGTAGTGCTGTCATGGGAGACCGAGAAATATGTTTTATATTCTAGGTTCTTCAAAGTAGACACCTTTTGCTTTGATTACTGCTTTGCACACTTTTGGCATTCTCTTGATGAGCTTCAAGAGTTAGTCACCAGGAATGGTTTTCAATTCACAAGTGTGCCCTGTCAGGTTTAACAAGTGGGATTTCTTGCCTTATAAATGGGGTTGGGACCATCAGTTGTGTTGTGCAGAAGTCTGGTGGATACACAGCTGATAGTCCTACTGAATAGACTGTTAGAATTTGTATTATGGCAAGAAAAAAGCAGTTAAGTAAAGAAAAATGAGTGGCCATCATTACTTTAAGAAATGGAGGTCAGTCAGTCCGAAAAATTTGGAAAGCTTTGAAAGTGTCCCCAAGTGCAGTTGCAAAAACCATCAAGCGCTACAAAGAAACTGGCTCATATGAAGACCGCCCCAGAAAAGGAAGACCAAGAGTCACCTCTGCTTCTGAGGATAAGTTTATCCGAGTCACCAGCCTCAGAAATCTCAGCTTAACAGCAGCTCAGATTAGAGACCAGGTCAATGCCACAAAGAGTTCTAGCAGCAGACACATCTCTACAACAACTGTTAAGAGGAGACTTTGTGCAGCAGGCCTTCATGGTAAAATAGCTGCTAGGAAACCACTGCTAAGGACAGGCAACAAGCAGAAGAGACTTGTTTGGGCTAAAGAACACAAGGAATGGACATTAGACCAGTGGAAATCTGTGCTTTGGTCTGATGAGTCCAAATTTTAGATCTTTGGTTCCAACCACCGTGTCTTTGTGCGACGCAGAAAAGGTGAACGGATGGACTCTACATGAGTGTTCTCACCGTGAAGCATGGAAGAGGAGGTGTGATGGTGGGGGGGCTTTGCTGGTGACACTGTTGGGGATTTATTCAAAATTGAAGGCATACTGAACCAGCATGGCTACCACAACATCTTGCAGCAGCATGCTATTCTATCCGGTTTGCGTTTAGTTGGACCATCATTTATTTTTCAACAGGACAATGACCCCAAACATCTCCAGGCTGTGTAAGGGCTATTTGATGAAGAAGGAGAGAGATGGGGTGCTACGCCAGACTTGAACCCAATCAAGATGGTTTGGGGTGAGCTGGACCGCAGAGTGAAGACAAAAGGGCCAACAAGTGCTAAGCATCTCTGGGAACTCCTTCAAGATTGTTGGAAGACCATTTCCGGCGACTACCTTGTGAAGCTCATGAAGAGAATGCCAAGAGTGTGCAAAGCAGTCATCAAAGCAAAAGGTGGCTACTTTGAAGAACCTAGAATATAAGACATATTTTCAGTTGTTTCACACTTTTTTGTTAAGTATATAATTCCACGTGTTAATTCATAGTTTTGATGCGTTCAGGGTGAATGTACAATTTTCATAGTCATGAAAATACAGAAAAATCTTTAAATGAGAAGGCGTGTCCAAACTTTTGGCT
The DNA here is from genome assembly GCF_032444005.1 of Ranitomeya imitator. Taxonomy (NCBI): domain Eukaryota; kingdom Metazoa; phylum Chordata; class Amphibia; order Anura; family Dendrobatidae; genus Ranitomeya; species Ranitomeya imitator. The sequence goes on from NW_027194006.1 coordinate 528,536, forward strand.
GTACTGTACATCGACTAAATCTTGAGAAAAAATGGACACAACCCTCTCGAGTAAGAGGAAAAACCTGGGAGATCTCACTGAAAAATTTGGTGCGGATCATGACACAGCAGCAATCGTATCAGATGATTCATCCATTCCTATTCCTCCCTTTGGGCCGGAACCATCACACCCCAGAAGAGACACAGATGATGGCTCCTTTCACAGATTTGACATGGAGAGATACACGTCCAATTTAGCAGACAAAATCAACGACAACTTACAAGTCACTCTGGAAAAACAGGCACGAATCTACCAGAACACCTTCGACATGATTAGCCAGAAATTAGACAACCATGAGAAAAGAATAGGATTAATGGAAGATAAATCTGTGTCCATCACCAAAGAAAACCGGGAGATTAGATCTGAGCTTCAATCTTTAAAAAATAAAATGGCAGAAATAGAAGATAGAAGCAGACGCAACAATATAAAAATTAGGGGCATCCCCGAGTCGATTCTTCCGGATAATCTGGCGGAATATACTAAAGAGGTATTTCGTAAGATTATCCCAACACTGACAGATCAGGATCTGACAATAGACAGGATACATAGGCTTCAAAGCCACCAAATATTGCCAAGGATCTCCCAAGAGACACTATTTTAAGAATACATTTTTTTTTTTTTCATATTAAGGAAAACCTTCAAACCAGGGTTAAGGAAATGGGAGGCTTCACGGACCCTTACTCGCATCTTAGGTTTTATGCAGACCTGTCAAGATTCACTATAGAGGGGAGAAAATCGTTTAAAAACATCACTATCCCTCTGAGAGACAATGAAATCCCATACAAATGGGGATTTCCCCTGAAACTTCTTGTCCATCAAAGGGAAAACCCATGTGCTGCTCTCCCCGGAGGAGGGTATAGACTTCTTGAAATCTATTAACATCCCTCTTCGTAAATTTACTCCGGATTCTAGTAACGCCACCTGACTTGTCTGACCCTTGAGGTTGACTACTGTTTATGTGTTGGTTGTTCACCTGGAAAATTTGTAGATTTATTTACATTTAACCAAGTTTCTATTATGATTATTACTGTGAAGATGTCTCTATGGAGCCTATTTTTTCCCACAGACTTTTCCCCCTTCTAGCGAAGTGGATTCTTCCGAGGAAGAGTCCTCCTGAAGGACCTCCTGTTTATATTATTGTTATTTTAAAATTATTGTTTTTGTTTTATTCCTGTAGGAAACCTTGACGATCCAGAAGGATCTCTTGTTCATATTACACTTATTATTGCTTATTATTATTGTTATTGTTTTTTCTTTAGGAAACTTTGGGCTCTAATTCCTGTCTAAGTCCTACTTAATAGTTTGTTTTACCTCCATCTGGACCACATTGCTAGGCAAACTTTTGTATAATGAAGATTAAATTGGCGACATACAATGTCAGAGGGCTTAATAGCCCCAGAAAGCGTTTTGCGATCCGCAATGATATAAAGGGCTCATTCTGACATTGTGCCTCCAAGAGACCAAATTCAAGGCTGATAACCACCCCGCTTTCTCCGAAAGAAACTATCCCAACTCCTTTGAATCCTCAAGTCCCTAAAAGAAAGCAGACGTACTCACCATGGTAAAAAACTATGTTGCTTTTGAACTACTAGAGGAATTTAAAGACAACAAGGGGCATTATCACATCTTAGTGCGCAAACTTAATAACGCTACATGTACTATTGTTAATACTTACGTTCCAAATAGAGGTCAAATTTCTCAAACTTTCCAAAAAAATACATAAAGTGAAAAAAGGTTCCCTTCTGATTGCTGGTGACTTTAATATGGTCCCAGATGCCTCTCTTGATTCTTCTACCCCAACTAGGAATAAATCGAAAACTCTCAATGGATGGATCTTTGGGAAGGAGCTCTTTGACGTCTTTCGTTGCTTGAACTCCACTTCCAAGGAACGCTCTCCAAATGATCAACCTTTCTACAAAAATATTAACGACTGATCAGATTAAAATTACTATCACGAGGGTTAAACTTTTGTATCCCGGAGGAATTTGATCTAACAGAGTTTAAAGTTGATTTTTTCTTATGTCCTTAAAAAAAATCATTTGCATAAATATTACAGCAATGTGGAAAATAGAAAAGGAAATTCAAGCAGTGTTCCAATGGATACTCCGGTTACCATTGGCAATTTGGGCTTTATAGCTTACCCTCCAAGTGACATTCAAGATATTGAAGACATGCGTCTTCTGATGAGCATCAGTGATGATGTTGATATAATCGCACAAGATGTGAGCGATATAGAAATCACTACTCCTTTCAGAGGAGGTGTCCAGTCAACTTTTATGCCTCCCATTTCACCTACTAATGTTCTTGATGCCTTTCACAACGCAGTACTAAAAGACATTGAAGCAATTTTTTATCCCAAGCCAGCCAAGAACTTATCGTAGGGGGAAGTGAAAGCCTTGCGGGAAATACAATCCTGGGAGGACATTGTGATCAGAAAATCTGACAAGGGGGGAAACCTTGTTATCATGCAGTGAGGCATTATCACAGCTAAACAACGTTGGGTTATTATCCAAAGGCTGATATATTTCGACTAATAAATACAAGGAAAAATTGAGGGTTTTGTTAAATAAATATGTTGAAAAAGGTATTCTAAGAAAAACGAGGGCAGAGAAACTCATACCAGAGTACCCCAATTATCCTCACTGGTATAGTATCCCCAAGATACACAAATGCGCAAAAGAACCCCCCGGGTATTAATTCCCTTATGGAACCATTATCACAGTTCTTGGACTGGTTATTGAAACCATTACTGAAAAAAACCCTGCTTTTGTGAAGGATAGTGGTGACTTTGTGTGCCATTAGAGACGTGGACTGGCAGACCAGCTTCTCACTCGCCTCCATAGACGTTGTGAACCTCTACACAAGAATCCCGCAATCACGGGGAATTGAGGCAATAGGAAACAAACATGTCATCTTTTCCGGTATTTAAAAAAAAAAAATTTTTTTGTTATAGAAAGCCTCACATGCCTTCTGTCCCATAACGCGTTTATGGACAAATGGTATGCACAAAAAATGGGGACTGCGATAGGGACACCGGTGGCATGTGTTTTCGCCAACCTGTTCCTCGCGGCATTTGAAGAAAAATACATTACGGGTACAAATAATCCCCATTTGAAATTTATACGCACATATCTGCGTTTCACAGACGATATTTTTATCATATGGGACCGAACAGAATGTGAGTTTAAAAACTTTGTTGAACATTTAAATCTAAACAATGAAGAGAACATGCGTTTCACTGCATGCTTTGGTAATAAATCACTGGAGTTCTTAGATGTGAAGGTGGACGTCTGTTATGAAAGGCAATTCAGAATCACAATGGACATGGAGGTCAGAGCACATACAGTGAACTGACAATAACCCAAAATAATAGAACGAGCTCTGAGACGTGGGAACTCTGCAGACCGCAATCCCTAAGCCTATCAAACCACACTAAAGGTAGCCGTGGAGCGCTCCTGACCAGAACCTAGGCGCCTCGTCACAGCCTGAGAAACTAGCTAATCCTGAAGATAGAAAAATAAGCCTACCTTGCTCCAGAGAAATTCCCCAAAGGAAAAGGCAGCCCCCCACATATAATGACTGTGAGTAAGATGAAAACACAAACATAGAGATGAAACAGATTTAGCAAAGTGAGGCCCGACTAGCTGAACAGAACGAGGATAGGGAAGATAACTTTGCGGTCAGCACAAAAACCTATAAAAAAACAACGCAGAGGGGACAAAAAGACCCTCCGCACCGACTAACGGTACGGAGGTGGTCCCTCTGCGTCTCAGAGCTTCCAGCAGGCGAGAAAAACCAATAAAGCAAGCTGGACAGAAAAATAGCAACAAAATAACATAAGCAAAACTTAGCTTTGCAGAGCAGCAGGCCACAGGAATGATCCAGGGAAAAAACAAGTCCCACACAAACATTGACAGGAAGCAGAGATCAAAGCATCAGGTGGAGTTAAGTAGAGAAGAAGCTAACGAGCTCACCAGATCACCTGAGGGAGGAAACTCAGAAGCTGCAGTACCACTTTCCTCCACAAACGGAAGATCCCAGAGAGAATCAGCCGAAGTACCACTTGTGACCACAGGAGTGATCTCTGCCACAAAATTCACAACAGTACCCCCCCCTTGAGGAGGGGTCACCGAACCCTCACCAGAGCCCCCAGGCTGACCAGGATGAGCCACATGAAAGGCACGAACAAAATCGGGAGCATGGACATCAGAAGCAAAAACCCAGGAATTATCCTCCTGAGCATAACCCTTCCATTTAACCAGATACTGGAGTTTCCGTCTTGAAACACGAGAATCCAAAATCTTCTCCACAATATACTCCAATTCCCCCTCCACCAAAACCGGGGCAGGAGGCTCAACAGATGGAACCATAGGTGCCACGTATCTCCGCAACAATGACCTATGGATTAAGTTATGTATGGAAAAAATCTGGAAGGGTCAGACGAAAAGACACAGGATTAAGAACCTCAGAAATCCTATACGGACCAATAAAACGAGGTTTAAACTTAGGAGAGGAAACCTTCATAGGAATATGACGAGAAGATAACCAAACCAGATCCCCAACACAAAGTCGGGGACCCACACGGCGTCTGCGATTAGCGAAAAGTTGAGCCTTCTCCTGGGACAAGGTCAAATTGTCCACTACCTGAGTCCAAATCTGCTGCAATCTGTCCACCACAGTATCCACACCAGGACAGTCCGAAGACTCAACCTGTCCAGAAGAGAAACGAGGATGGAACCCAGAATTGCAGAAAAACGGTGAAACCAAGGTAGCCGAGCTGGCCCAATTATTAAGGGCGAACTCAGCCAAAGGCAAAAAGGACACCCAGTCATCCTGATCAGCAGAAACAAAGCACCTCAGATATGTTTCCAAGGTCTGATTGGTTCGCTCGGTCTGGCCATTAGTCTGAGGATGGAAAGCCGAGGAAAAAGACAAGTCAATGCCCATCCTACCACAAAAGGCTCGCCAAAACCTCGAAACAAACTGGGAACCTCTGTCAGAAACAATATTCTCTGGAATACCATGCAAACGAACCACATGCTGGAAGAACAAAGGCACCAAATCAGAGGAGGAAGGCCATTTAGACAAGGGTACCAGATGGACCATCTTAGAAAAGCGATCACAGACCACCCAAATGACTGACATCTTGAGAAACGGGAAGGTCAGAAATAAAATCCATAGAGATATGTGTCCAAGGCCTCTTCGGAACCGGCAAGGGCAAAAGCAACCCACTGGCACGAGAACAGCAGGGCTTAGCCCGAGCACAAATCCCACAGGACTGCACAAAAGCACGCACATCCCGCGACAGAGAGGGCCACCAAAAGGATCTAGCCACTAACTCTCTGGTACCAAAGATTCCAGGATGACCAGCCAACACCGAACAATGAAGTTCAGAGATAACTCTATTCGTCCACCTATCAGGGACAAACAGTTTCTCCGCTGGGCAACGATCAGGTTTATTAGCCTGAAATTTTTGCAGCACCCGCCGCAAATCAGGGGAGATGGCAGACACAATTACTCCTTCCTTGAGGATACCCGCCGGCTCAGATAAACCCGGAGAGTCGGGTACAAAACTCCTAGACAGAGCATCCGCCTTCACATTTTTAGAGCCCGGAAGGTACAAAATCACAAAGTCAAAACGGGCAAAAAACAGCGACCAACGAGCTTGTCTAGGATTCAAGCGCTTGGCAGACTCGAGATAAGTCAAGTTCTTATGATCAGTCAATACCACCACGCGATGCTTAGCTCCTTCAAGCCAATGACGCCACTCCTCGAATGCCCACTTCATGGCCAGCAACTCTCGGTTGCCCACATCATAATTACGCTCAGCAGGCGAAAACTTCCTGGAAAAGAAAGCGCATGGTTTCATCACTGAGCAACCAGAACCTCTCTGCGACAAAACAGCCCCTGCTCCAATCTCAGAAGCATCAACCTCGACCTGGAACAGAAGAGAAACATCTGGCTGACAGCACAGGGGCAGAAGAAAAACGACGCTTCAACTCTTGAAAAGCTTCCACAGCAGCAGAAGACCAATTGACCACATCAGCACCCTTCTTGGTCAAATCGGTCAATGGTTTAGCAATACTAGAAAAATTGCAGATGAAGCGACGATAAAAATTAGCAAAGCCCAGGAACTTTTGCAGACTTTTCAGAGATGTCGGCTGAGTCCAATCATGGATGGCTTGGACCTTAACAGGATCCATCTCGATAGTAGAAGGGGAAAAGATGAACCCCAAAAATGAAACCTTCTGCACACCAAAGAGACACTTTGATCCCTTCACAAACAAAGAATTAGCATGCAGGACCTGAAAAACCGTTCTGACCTGCTTCACATGAGACTCCCAATCATCCGAGAAGATCAAAATGTCATCAAGTACACAATCAGGAATTTATCCAGGTTCTCTCGGAAGATGTCATGCATAAAGGACTGAAACACTGATGGAGCATTGGCAAGTCCGAACGGCATCACGAGATACTCAAAATGACCCTCGGGCGTATTAAATGCAGTTTTCCATTCATCACCTTGCTTAATTCGCACCAGATTATACGCACCACGAAGATCTATCTTTGTGAACCAACTAGCCCCCTTAATCCGAGCAAACAGATCAGATAACAATGGCAAGGGGTACTGAAATTTAACCGTGATCTTATTAAGAAGGCGGTAATCTATACAAGGTCTCAGCGAAACATCCTTCTTGGCTACAAAAAAGAACCCTGCTCCTAATGGCGACAATGACGGGCGAATATGCCCCTTCTCCAGGGATTCCTTCACATAACTGCACATAGCGGTGTGCTCAGGCACGGACAAATTAAACAATCGACCTTTTGGGAATTTACTACCAGGAATCAAATTGATAGCACAATCACAATCCCTATGCGGAGGTAGGGTATTGGACTTGGGCTCATCAAATACATCCCGGTAATCAGACAAGAACTCTGGGACCTCAGAAGGAGTGGATGACGAAATTGACAGAAATGGAACATCACCATGTACCCCCTGACAACCCCAGCTGGACACCGACATGGATTTCCAATCTAATACTGGATTATGGGCTTGTAGCCATGGCAACCCCAACACGACCACATCATGCAGATTATGCAACACCAGAAAGCAAATAACCTCCTGATGTGCAGGAGCCATGCACATGGTCAGCTGGGTCCAGTATTGAGGCTTATTCTTGGCCAAAGGCGTAGCATCAATTCCTCTCAATGGAATAGGACACTGCAAGGGCTCCAAGAAAAACCCACAGTGCTTAGCATATTCCAAGTCCATCAAATTCAGGGCAGCGCCTGAATCCACAAATGCCATGACAGAATATGATGACAAAGAGCAGATCAAGGTAACGGACAGAAGAAATTTTGACTGTACAGTACCAATGGTGGCATACCTAGCGAACCGCTTAGTGCGCTTAGGACAATCAGAGATAGCATGAGTGGAATCCCCACAGTAGAAACACAGACCATTCAGACGTCTATGTTCTTGCCGTTCAACTCTGGTCAAGGTCCTATCACACTGCATAGGCTCAGGTTTAAGCTCAGGTAATACCGCCAAATGGTGCACAGGTTTACGCTCACGCAAGCGTCGACCGATCTGAATGGCCAAAGACAGACTCATTCAAACCAGCAGGCATAGGAAATCCCACCATGACATCCTTAAGGGCTTCAGAGAGACCCTTTCTGAATATTGCTGCCAGCGCAGATTCATTCCATTGAGTGAGCACTGACCACTTTCTAAATTTCTGACAATATACCTCTCTCTCATCCTGAGCCTGACAAAGAGCCAGCAAATTTTTTTCTGCCTGATCCACTGAATTAAGCTCATCGTACAGCAACCCAAGCGCCAGGAAAAACGCATCGATATTACTCAATGCAGGATCTCCTGACGCAAGAGAAAACGCCCAGTCCTGAGGGTCGCCGCGCAAAAAAGAAATGACGATCCTAACCTGTTGAATTGGGTCACCAGAAGAGCGAGGTTTCAAAGCCAGAAATAGTTTACAATTATTTTTGAAACTCAGAAATTTAGTTCTATCTCCAAAAAACAAATCTGGAATAGGAATTCTCGGTTCAAGCAAAGAATTCTGGACCACAAAATCTTGAATATTTTGAACTCTTGCCGTGAGCTGATCCACACATGAAGAAAGACCTTTAATGTCCATTGCTACACCTGTGTCCTGAACCACCCAAATGTCTAGGGGAAAAAAAAAAGACAAAACACAGTGCAAAGAAAAAAAAAATGGTCTCAGAACTTCTTTTTTCCCTCTATTGAGAATCATTAGCACTTTTGGCTTCCTGTACTGTTATGAAAGGCAATTCAGAATCACAATGGACATGGAGGTCAGAGCACATACAGTGAACTGACAATAACCCAAAATAATAGAACGAGCTCTGAGACGTGGGAACTCTGCAGACCGCAATCCCTAAGCCTATCAAACCACACTAAAGGTAGCCGTGGAGCGCTCCTGACCAGAACCTAGGCGCCTCGTCACAGCCTGAGAAACTAGCTAATCCTGAAGATAGAAAAATAAGCCTACCTTGCTCCAGAGAAATTCCCCAAAGGAAAAGGCAGCCCCCCACATATAATGACTGTGAGTAAGATGAAAACACAAACATAGAGATGAAACAGATTTAGCAAAGTGAGGCCCGACTAGCTGAACAGAACGAGGATAGGGAAGATAACTTTGCGGTCAGCACAAAAACCTATAAAAAAACAACGCAGAGGGGACAAAAAGACCCTCCGCACCGACTAACGGTACGGAGGTGGTCCCTCTGCGTCTCAGAGCTTCCAGCAGGTGAGAAAAACCAATAAAGCAAGCTGGACAGAAAAATAGCAACAAAATAACATAAGCAAAACTTGGCTTTGCAGAGCAGCAGGCCACAGGAATGATCCAGGGAAAAAACAAGTCACACACAAACATTGACAGGAAGCAGAGATCAAAGCATCAGGTGGAGTTAAGTAGAGAAGAAGCTAACGAGCTCACCAGATCACCTGAGGGAGGAAACTCAGAAGCTGCAGTACCACTTTCCTCCACAAACGGAAGATCCCAGAGAGAATCAGCTGAAGTACCACTTGTGAATTCTGTGGCAGAGTTCACTCCTGTGGTCACAACAGACGTCCTTGAAGGGAAAATCAACACCAGCGTGTTTAGAAAACCCACCGCAACGAATAATTTATTGCATTACGAAAGCGCACAACCGGTTCATACTAAAAAAGCAATCCCATATAGCCAGATGGTTAGATTGAGGAAAAATAAATAATACCAATAAAATATATAAGGAACAAATTGCCGAACTCAAAGCACGTTTTAAAAATAGAGGATATCCTGCAGAGATTTTGGATCAAGCAGAAAGTCGGGCAGATAAATTATCGCAAGTGGATTTACTTAAAAAAGCACAGAATAAAAAATAGTAGCCCAGATAATAAACGCGAAGGTTAATTTTCGAATAGATTTAAGCACAGCCCAATGGACAAAACAATCTACAGCGCAGTGAGGAAAAATTGGCACATTTTTCAAAACGATAGGGACTTAATAAAAACATCAACATTAGATCCCCAATTTGCATATAAACGCACTAGAAATTTGGGAGACCTATTGGTGACCAATAGATTATCATCAGTACAAAATAATTGGTTAACAAAGGATACACCAAAGGGAAATTTTAAATGTAAAAATTGCAGATTTTGTTATTTACACAAATTAGACAACCCATTAAAACTCGGAAGTATATCCCATCATATACGTGATTTCATCACATGTAAAAGTAAACATGTCGTTTACGTGATTTTTTGTACCTGTAATTATTTCTATATTGGAAAAACAATGCGTCCTCTAGCTACTAGATTTAGAGAACATTATCACTCAATAACGTCAGGCAAGGGCAGCATGCGGCTTATAAAGCACATGCAAGAACAGCATAACAGCAATCCCGAATTATTGCAATTTGCTGGCCTGGACATTGTCAAATTCCCACCTCAAGGAGGTAATCGTAATAGACTCCTATTAAGGGAGGAGGGGAAATGGATAATAAAGACAAATGCCCAGGGACCATTAGGCCTGAACGATAAGCTAGATATGGCCGTATTTCTATAAATTTTGTCAATGTTCGGTAAGCACGTGAAAATGTATACTGATATGGTAGTTGGAGTATAATTTTTGTACTATTTATAACAGTGTGTCAAAATTTTTATTTTTTCTTCATTGATGTCATTTCCTTTTATACAGGCTATATGCACATCATTTTATCCCACATGGACCCGTAGAAGTGCTGATTGCACGAAACGGTCGTCGTCCTCCTGCACCCTCGTTATTTCTCAATATATGGTTGAGATAATCCAAAATGCAGATTAAAGGTACCGTCACACTCAGCAACTTTCCAACGATCACAACCAGCGATACGACCTGGCCATGATCGTTGGAAAGTCCTTGTGTGGTCGCTGGAGAGCTGTCACACAGAAAGCTCTCCAGCGACCAACGATGCCGAAGTCCCCGGGTAACCAGGGTAAACATCGGGTTACTAAGCGCAAGGCCGCGCTTAGTAACCCGATGTTTACCCTGGTTACCATTGTAAATGTAAAAAAAAAAACACACTACATGCTTACATTCCGGTGTCTGTCGCGTCCCTCACCGTCAGCGCCGGCCGGCCGTAAAGCAGAGCACAGCGGTGACATCACCGCTGTGCTTTACGGCCGGCGCTCACAGTCAGTGCGGGAAGCTGAAGGCGAGGGACGCGACAGACACCGGAATGTAAGCATGTAGTGTTTTTTTTTTTTACATTTACAATGGTAACCAGGGTAAACATCGGGTTACTAAGCGCGGCCCTGCGCTTAGTAATCCGATATTTACCCTGGTTACCAGTGAACACATCGCTGGATCGGCGTCACACACGCCGATCCAGCGATGTCAGCGGGTGATCCAGTGACAAAATAAAGTTCTGGCCTTCTAGCTCCGACCAACGATATCACAGCAGAATCCTGATCGATGCTGCGTGTCTAACAACGATATCGCTATCCAGGATGCTGCAACGTCACGGGATCGCCATCGTTATTGTTGTAATGTTGCTGAGTGTGACGGTACCTTAAAACACATTGAATCAGCAAACTGGTGAGTGCCGCTGTCTTCTAATCTGTTGTCATGATATTTGATATGCCATGCTGCAATTAAGCCAAGCACCAGAAGTCCAGTTGCTTTTGACTGTGGGCCGGTGAATGGAGAGACGTGAGCAAAGTGTCTCCCGCTGTGAGTTGTATGAACCTAGTGCCATTCCGCTTCTGAATCTTCCTAAATCCACCAACATCGCCTTAAAAAGCGCTTCTATTATTTAGTCCTTGGCAGGATCTTATCTGGGGCCTCGTTAGGGTCATTTTGATCCAAAGATACTCATCTTGCCACATTAATCGCAAGAATCAGCCCTTAGAAGATTCGGGCCTATAGGCCGCATGGTTGAGGCCTCCCAGACTCAGAGCGCCAACAGACGGTCAGATAAAGACAAGGACAAGAAGAAGAAATCTGAGGTAAATCAGCAGACTTTGTTTTGGAACCCGCTCCTGCTCGATACAGAATAGAGGTCGGCGTTTAATACAGGAAAACGCGCTGAGGAGCGGACTCGGCGCTGCGGCTGCACCCTCCCCCACTGCCTCGGGGTGCCCCGCTTTGGGCTTCCCTGGACTGTCCGATCAACCGACGGGGGATCGGCGGTGGTCGCGGACTGGGGGCTCCACTCTGGATTAGCAGCTCCACATTGCAGTGCAGCGCTGACCGTGGCTCTCGGAGCCAACAGGCCGGACCCACACTAACATCGCCCGAGGAGGCGGAGGGATCTAAAAGAAGATGGTTCCGGGATGCTTTGTGCGCAGGGAACTATCAAACGGCACCCCAGCACAGCAGGACAGGAGCAGGGAAGTGAAGGAGCCCAGAGCTGCGAGACTGAAGCGGACCGCCCGGTAAGCGCCGACTGACGGCTGAACAGCAAAGGAGCAGCACATTACTCCACTTGGCGCCGGCCACCAGCCCCATGTCAACAGCGCGCCTCCCCAGCTTTGAGAGGGAGGCTGAGGACGGAGGGCCTGCAGCTCTGCAAACCTTCCCACCCATCAACAGAGACCGAGAGCGGAGAGGAGAGGACACCCAGGGACCCCCGCAGAGGAAAAGAGATGCCCCACACTGGTCACAGCGCAGAAAGAAACCGACGGCAGAATCCGGGGAGGCTTCCCTGAAGAAACCCCCCTGCAGCTTTCTCGGCGCAGACCAGCGGTTCCTGATCTAGAGACTCACCACCGCAGAGGAACATTGTGAAAAACCGTTACCTCAGGAAAGAAGAGGTAAACTATTAACAGCACAGGGCCCTGCGGGCTCATAGGGCAAAAGTGCTCAAACCGACTTTTTTCTCAGGTACTGAGGTTCCCTTATCAGTCTCTGGCAGGATCTTTTCCAGGTACTGGTTGCCCTAAAGTGCCTAACAGGGGAGCTCACAAATCAGTGTCATACACAGAATAGCCGTGGCTGACAACCCCGAGCAAGGGGGGAAAATAGCTCATTTCAAAACTGCAGTCATATCTAATTCTGTAAAGTAATACATGGGCAGGCTAATAACTTCTCATGGTATTGCATGTTTTAGTAAGTTATATAAGTATTATATGGGCATGCTCTTTCTTGTTACATGGTAGTTCCTTGTTGATCATACTGGCCATTTTCTTTTTCTGATCAATCCAGTTATATATTCAGACACACACTCCCTAGTACCCACAGCTCACAAGTGTCTTTTCCTCCAAAATCTGAACGGCTACTAGTGGCGAAATTTGTTACCTATAATAGTTAAGGTGTCTCCTTTGGGGTCTGAGACAACTAACAGTGGAGAAACTAGTTGTACTTCTCTCCATTCTACCATTACTCCTCTCTATTAAGCCTAAAGCTCATCATAATGATAATGAGTACCAAAACTAACAAAGCAATGAAACCCATTACTGCCTTTACACAGGAAACTAAAGGGAGCCGCAGTAACCCAAGCAGAGACCCAATTTACACGACTAGTCTTAGGAGATCACGGTCACCTCACAGTAAAGAGGAAGAACTGTATCCAATTAACGGAGCTAAATACAACAAAAAAACACAATATAGAGTCAAGACAAATCTTAGCCCCTCAGTTTCATTATCTAAATATACATCGACTAAATCTTGTGAAAAAAATGGACACAACCCTCTCGAGTAAGAGGAAAAACCTGGGAGATCTCACTGAAAAATTTGGTGTAGAATATGATACAGCAGCAATCATATCAGATGATTCATCCATTCCTATTCCTCTCTGGGCCGGAACCATCACGCCCCAGAAGAGACACAGATGATTGCTCCTTTAACCCTGCTGTTCTGTTCGGTCTGGGGAGACCTATTTTGAACTTTGGTATTTTTTGGGGTGTTCAAGATGCGGTTCTGAAACTTGTGGTTGATTGACTTAAATGAGGATGGGTCGGTCGGCCACGGGTTTCAGAGCCGCATCTTGAATATTTTAAAGAATATTGAAGTTCAAAGTCGGTCATTTTTGACCAACAGAACAGCAGGGTTAATAGATTTGACATAGAGAGATACACGTCCAATTTAGCAGACAAAACCAACGACAACTTACAAGTCACTCTGGAAAAACAGGCGTTTAGTTGGACCATCATTTCTTTTTCAACAGGACAATGACCCCAAACATCTCCAGGCTGTGTAAGGGCTATTTGATAAAGAAGGAGAGAGATGGGGTGCTACGCCAGACCTGAACCCAATCAAGATGGTTTGGGGTGAGCTGGACCGCAGAGTGAAGAAAAAAGGGCCAACAAGTGATAAGCATCTCTGGGAACTCCTTCAAGATTGTTGGAAGACCATTTCCGGTGACTACCTTGTGAAGCTCATGAAGAGAATGCCAAGAGTGTGCAAAGCAGTCATCAAAGCAAAAGGTGGCTACTTTGAAGAACCTAGAATATAAGACATATTTTCAGTTGTTTCACACTTTTTTGTTAAGTATATAATTCCACGTGTTAATTCATAGTTTTGATGCGTTCAGGGTGAATGTACAATTTTCATAGTCATGAAAATACAGAAAAATATTTAAATGAGAAGGTGTGTCCAAACTTTTGGTCTGTACTGTACATCGACTAAATCTTGAGAAAAAATGGACACAACCCTCTCGAGTAAGAGGAAAAACCTGGGAGATCTCACTGAAAAATTTGGTGCGGATCATGACACAGCAGCAATCGTATCAGATGATTCATCCATTCCTATTCCTCCCCCTGGGCCGGAACCATCACACCCCAGAAGAGACACAGATGATGGCTCCTTTCACAGATGTGACATGGAGAGATACACGTCCAATTTAGCAGACAAAATCAACGACAACTTACAAGTCACTCTGGAAAAACAGGCACGAATCTACCAGAACACCTTCGACATGATTAGCCAGAAATTAGACAACCATGAGAAAAGAATAGGATTAATGGAAGATAAATCTGTGTCCATCACCAAAGAAAACCGGGAGATTAGATCTGAGCTTCAATCTTTAAAAAATAAAATGGCAGCTATAGAAGATAGAAGCAGGCGCAACAGTATAAAAACTAGGGGCATCCCCAAGTCGATCCTCCCGGATAATCTTGCCGAATATACTAAAGAAGTACCGTATTTTTCGCTTTATAAGACGCACCTGATTATAAGACGGACCTAGGTTTTGGAGGAGGAAAATAAGAAAAAAAAAATATTTTGAGCCAAATAGTGTGCAAAAACCTTTAATTAAATAACAATATATTCTTTTAACAGACTCAACAGCAGTCAACAGCAGCATTGTGGGTAACATGTAAGAACAGTCCCATGTACCGTAAGTAACGACAAAAGCCATGTTCTGGCTAACAAGTGAGGAGAAACTTTAATCCTCAGGCACCACAATGTTCTAGTCAGTGAATCCCAGGAATTCCTCATCACTGCTGTCAGAGTTTAGGAAGCTCAGGTGCACACAGTCATTAGTGTCACTTTCTTCACGGTCCTCATATAGCATACCATCTTCAGTGCCATCCAAGACATTGCTAATTCCACATTTTTTTGAATGAACGTATAACCGTTTCATCCTTTACTGACTGCCATGTCGTCTTCACCCACTCACAAACTTGAGTGATAGTGGGCCTCTTCATGCGTCCAGTTGGTGTCAGGTCATGATTGCCAGCAGCCATCCATTTATTCCACTCTTCTCGCATGTAGACTTTAAACGGCTTGTTTATAGAAACATCGAGAGGTTGCAGCTGGCTGGTAAGCCCCCCTGGAATTACTGCAAGATGGGTCTTGACGTCTTTAAACACTTTTTTTGTGTTTTCAGTAATATGTGCCCTGAACTGGTCTAGCACTAACAGGGCTGTTTTTTTCAGAAGTCCTCCAGGACGTTTGGACCACACTTTATCAACCCACAATCTCATTCCATTCTCGTCCATCCATCCTTTCTCGTGAACGTGCACAACAACTCCTCATGGGATAGTTTCTTTGGGCATGTTCTTTCTTTTAAAAATTAACATTGGTGGCAGTTTTGTGCCATCGGCACAGCAGGACAACACAACTGTGTAGTGGTTTTTTTCCATGTCCTGCAGTTTTTACCGTTACGGTTTTTGAACCCTTTTCCTCAACAGTTCTGTTGGATGGCACGTCAAAGGTTAGAGGGACTTCATCCATATTCCCAATCTGGCCTAATTCATATCCATTTTTCTTTCTGCTGTCAATTACAAACTTGTGGAAAGACAGAATCTTAGCTTCATATTCTTGTGGCATTTTTTGCGCAATTCTTGTTTTGGTGCGCATAGCAAGGCCACATCTCTTCACTGGATCACCATCATGGTGCTTCAGATTTATGAAGTCATTGATGCCTTTCTCAGCAGCAATACACTTGGCTTCGCATATGATCATTTTCGTTGAGACCGAAAGGCCATTATTTTTGTGGCCTATGATCCACTCTTTTACGTTCACATCTAACTCTGGCCACTTTGCACCACGCCTACGAAGACCAGATCTGCTTTTTCCCGCTTTTTGCAGCTCATCCTCCTGTTTCCTCCACTCTTATCTTTTCAGTTGGAGGCGGTCCGAAATGTCTCTCTGCTGCTCTGTTCCCATGCTCTTCAGCGTATTTTATAACCTCCAGTTTAAAGGGAATTTTATATGCATGCCTTTTCTGCTTTGACATTCTTGAAATGCGCAATATGCAGCAGCCAACTGTACGGTATTGTTCTGCAACAAAATACAGTAGTGAAACAACTGTCAGCTCTGTCCTTCATAGATATGGGGGCATTGCAATTGAGAGCATGAATGAATACGGTACTATTGCTGTAGAAAAGACATGGGCTGCGCATCCAAAAATCACAAGTTGATCTAGTGGTGTTAGGCAAAAATGTACTGTATTCAACTGAACAAGAAGTTTTTACTTTAACATTATGATCAGACTTATAAAGCCTAGTGCCAAGTCACGGCAAATCTCAGTGTGCCAATAACGTTAAATACCGTACTGTAGCCTTAAATGTGTGGAGTAATATGCCAACCACCAGAGTGACAATGAACCAGCAGGGTGGGTACCTGGTGCCTCACAGCACCCATGCTGCAAGGCTGGAGACTGTAAGAGGGGTTCCGCATATCTCTGCTCACTAAGGTTTGCCGTCATGTGCTAGCGGCTTCATATAGTCTAATCAGATTGTTAAACTAAGAACCTCATGTTCAGTTCCATTTTGCCTAGATCAACTTATGATTTTAGATGTGTAGCCCATGTCTTTTTCTACACCTATGATGAATGAAAAACATTGTTATGGGGGGGATCTGTGGTGATGCACTGTTATGGGGGATCTGCGGATGACACCGTTATGGGGGATCTGTGGTGACACTTATGGGGATCTACGCATGACACTTATGAGGGATCTGTGGTGACACTGTTGTGGGGATCTGCAGATGACGCACTGTTATGGGGGATCTGTGGAGACGCAGTGGTATGGGGATATGCAGGGTACACACTTATTGGGGGAATCTGTGGATGACACTTATGGGAATCTGTGGTGACGCACTGGTATGGGGGATATGCAGGGTACACTTATTGGAATCTGCAGATGACGCACTGTTATGGGGGATCTGTGGTGACGCACTGTTATGGGGGATCTGCGGATGACACTGTTATGGGGTATCTGTGGTGACGCACTATTATGGGGATCTGCGGATGACACTGTTCTAGGGGGATCTGTGGTGACACTATTATAGGGATCTGCAGATGACACTGTTATGGGGATCTGTGGTGACGCACTGTTATGGGGATCTGCGGATGACACTGTTATGGGGGATCTGTGGTGACACTTATGGGGTTCTGCGGATGACACCATTATGGGGGGGATCTGTGGTGACGCACTGTTATGGGGGATCTGTTACACTACATATGGCTGCAACCCCCATCATCCATCAAAATACACCCATTGGTACAGTATATTCTGAAGGATGATGGGGGTTGTGCTTTATAAACTTCAATGTGTGCTCACCTCTCCCATGGATCTCGGACTAGTGTAAATTACAAGTTTTACACTGTACATTGTGCAGGGATAAGATATCTGATTGGTGGAGGGAACTGTTGCTGAGCTGTCTCCACCAATCAATATCTCTCCCTGCAAAGGAGGAGGAGAATCATGCTTCTCTCCCTCCTCTGCTTTAGGGCTCCGTGTGCAGCGGAGCCCAGAATATTCCCTGCTGCCAGCTGCCGGTATTTTCTGGTCTACTGCAGCGCATGCGCAGATCGAGAGCTCAGTAACAGCAAGCTTTATCTGCGCATGCGCTGGTTCGGCGGCCATTTTCTTGAAGTCCTGTGTGCTAGACACAGGCACTCCATCTAGAAACCGGAAACTCCGGATTCCGAATTCTGGAAGTGCAATGGCGCCGGCCAGCATTATGCCGCCCGCTCACAGCCGAACACCGGAGATGACTGCACCAAACACCGGAGATGACCGCGCCGCCACCCCCAGCTCCAGGCCTGCTCTATTGCCCCACTGGTGACCCTGCTTACTACTAGCCTGCTCCACAGCCACCGCCAGCCCCTCAGTAAAATGGTTTCTACTTTTTACCCTATTTTATTCACTATTCCGATTGTAAAACGCACCCCCATTTCCCCCTCAATTTGGGGGAAATAAAAGTGCGTCTTACAAAGCGGAAAATACGGTATTTCTGAAGATTATCCCAACACTGACAGATCAGGATCTGACAATAGACAGGATACATAGGTTTAAAGCCAAATATTGCCAAGGATCTCCCGAGAGACACTATTTTAAGAATACATTTTTTTCATATTAAGGAAAACCTTCAAACCAGGGTTAAGGAAATGGGAGGCTTCCCGGACCCTTACTCAAATCTTAGGTTTTATGCAGACCCATCAAGATTCACTATAGAGGGGAGAAAATCGTTTAAAAACATCACTATCCCTCTGAGAGACAATGAAATCCCATACAAATGGGGATTTCCCCTGAAACTTCTTGTCCATCACAAAGGGAAAACCCATGTGCTGCTCTCCCCGGAGGAGGGTATAGACTTCTTGAAATCTATTAACATCCATCTTCGTAAATTTACTCCGGATTCTAGTAACGCCACCTGACCTGTTTGATCCTATAGGTTGACTACTGTTTATGTATTGGTTGTACACCAGGAAAATTTGTAGATTTATTTACATTTAGCCAAGTTTCTATTATGATTATTACTGTGAAGATGTCTCTACGGAGCCTATTTTTTCCCACAGACTTTTCCCCCTTCTAGCGAAGTGGATTCTTCCGAGGAAGAGTCCTCCTGAAGGACCTCCTGTTCATATTATTGTTATTTTAAATTGTTTTTGTTTTATTCCTGTAGGAAACCTTGACGATCCAGAAGGATCTCTTGTTCATATTACACTTATTATTGCTTATTATTATTGTTATTGTTTTGTTTTTTTTTAGGAAACTTTGGGCAATAATTCCTGTCTAAGTCCTACTTAATACTTTGTTTTACCTCCATCTGGACCACATTGCTAGGCAAAATTTTGTATAATGAAGATTAAATTGGCGACATACAATGTCAGAGGGCTTAATAGCCCCAGAAAGCGTTTTGCGATCCGCAATGATATAAAGGGCTCATTCTGACATTGTGCCTCCAAGAGACCAAATTCAAGGCTGATAACCACCCCGCTTTCTCCGAAAGAAACTATCCCAACTCCTTTGAATCCTCAAGTCCCAAAAAGAAAACAGACGTACTCACCATGGTAAAAAACTATGTTGCTTTTGAATTACTAGAGGAATTTAAAGACAACAAGGGGCATTATCACATCTTAGTGTGCAAACTTAATAACTCTACATGTACTATTGTTCATACTTATGTTCCAAATAGAGGTCAAATTAAATTTCTCAACAAACTTGCCAAAAAAATAGATAAAGTGAAAAAAGGTTCCCTTCTGATTGCTGGAGACTTTAATATGGTCCCAGATGCCCATCTTGATTCTTCTACCCCGACTAGGAATAAATCGAAAACTCTCAATGGATGGATCTTTGGGAAGGAGCTCTTTGACGTCTTTCGTTGCTTGAACTCCACTTCCAAGGAATATAGTCACTTCTCAGACGCCCATCAATCGGCCTCTAGGATAGATTTGATATTAACAGATATCTTCACCCTTACCAGGTTTTCCTCTATTTCCATACTCCCTAAGAGTGTCTCTGATCATGCGCCAGTTGTGGGAGAATTTGAAGAGGGAACCCCTCTCAACTCTCAATACCTTTGGAAAAATAACGCCACACTATTCAATAACCCATCCCTTAAAAATGAAATCTCATTGCCTATGAAAAATTATTTTAAGGAAAATGAAGGCGATCTCTCTGATCCGTTCTCTTACTGGAACGCTCATAAGGCGGTCTTGAGGGGGATTTTAATCCAAATCTCTTCCGGGTTTAAGAAACTAAACAGGAAAAAGATTTCTGAACTCCAAAATTTAATCAGGAGTAAAGAATCTTTCCAAAGCTCGAGAACAACTCCCTGCCCGGCCACTCAGACGGAGATTTCCAGACTGAGAATGGAGCTAAGGACCGCTATCTTCTCATCCTATGACGCCGTTTTTGAAGCTTCTAAGTGTAAACAATATTCGGATTTAAACTGCCCCATAAAATACATGACCAATAGAATAAAAAGCCACAGAATAAAAAACAGAATAGACAGAATTACAAATCACAAGGATATCTCGGTTTCCCACCCACAAGAGATAACCAACGCTTTTGCTAAATACTACCAAGACCTTTACAACATCAATAAAGACCCATCCCAATATAACCCAACTAAAATGGACTCTTCTCCTCTATGAAATTTCCTAAAATTAAAAAAAGACTATTTGGATTATCTCTCCTCACCCTTTGACAGAGGAGACTTTGGAAACTATCAAGCATTTAAAACCTCATAAAGCCCCAGGTCCAGACGGATTTAGTAATGACTACTATAATATTTTTGGAGACCTCTTAGCCCCCCACCTCGCTAAAGTATTTAATACTGCTTCCAACCTAGGCAGCTTTCCTAAGGAAATGACCAAAACCACTATAGTCCTGATTCCTAAATCCAACTCTGACCCTAATAAAGTCACTAATTATAGACCTATTTCCCTTATTAATCTGGACCTAAAACTATATGCGAAAATCATAGCTAACAGACTGGGCCAATTCCTTCCCAACTTAATCTCAAATTATCAGATAGGTTTAGTACAGAAAAGACAATCGACGGATAGTAGAAGGAGATTTGTCAATCTGATCAAAATTAATTAATAAAATGTAAAAAAAAAAAAAGCAAAAAAAAAAAAAAACGAATCTGCGATAATTTCGCTCGACGCGGAAAAGTCATTCGACCGCCTAAATTGGTCTCATTTTGAAGCCACACTTCTCAAATTCGGCTTTCACTCTAAATTTCTTACCAACATTATGGCATTTTATTCTAGCCCTAACGCCAGAGTCTATGTAAACAATCATTTATCAGACCCCTTTATGATCACCAACGGCACCAGACAGGGGTGTCCACTATCCCCTCTATGGTTTGTCTTGGCCATTGAGCCATTAGCGCAATTAAGAAGATTCTGATATCTCGGGCATTAAAACAGATAAACGGGAATATAAAATAGGGCTTTATGCTGACGACATCATTTTAACAATTTCTAGACCTCACGATTTTATTTTTAAAATCCAGTCTTTACTTCAGGTCTTTTGAAAAGTGTCTTATTTTAAAATTAATGATTCCAAATCCAACATTTTGTCATTTAATTTAAAAAATAATCAAGTAGTTCAGATAAAGAGACTAACAACATGGCGCTGGTCTGAAGATACTCTTAACATATTTGGGCCTAAAATTCGGCAGAAACAAGTTCCTTGATGCAAATTAATATTGAATTGCTTTTAAAATCAATTACTCTAGATCTCAATATTTATGGAGGTAGAGGACTTTCCTGGTGGGGCAAAATTATGACCTTCAAATCCTACATTCTACCAAAAATACTATGTCTTCAGATCCCTTCCTTTAAAGGTCTCCCCTTCTTTACTAACAAGTATAGAATCTCACTGTAATCTTTTCATCTGGGGAGATAGGAGAGCCAGAAGTGCAACAAACATTCTATATAAAAGTAAAATCTCAGGAGGAGCAGGTCTACCAAACATATCCGCATATTACTAGACCTTCTTAATAAAAAATAGTTTGTATTGGTGGCCTCATGCAGAGACTCCGGCCTGGCACGAACTTGAATCATACTTCAATAACAAAATACCGAATGTTTTGGTTCTGGACTCTCTTCTTTTGAAGAAAAACCCAACAAATCTCCATCCTATTCTCCAACCACAATTGTACATTCACACTGAAGGCATCAAAACTAAGTATATAATTCTACATGTGTTAATTCATATAGGACATAATTTCAGTTGTTTCACACTTTATTCTAGGTTCATCAAAGTAGCAACCTTTTGCTTCGATGACTGCTTTGCACACTCTTGATGAGCTTCAAGAGGCTGAGTTTACCGGGAATAGACCCTGACAGATGTGTCATGCCCACGAGTTGGTGGTAAATGCAGCAAAGAGTGATGCATCCGAGATTCAGTCACCAGTAATGGCTACAACCAGTGAATCAGAACGAGCAGGGAGACAGCACGGAAATAGTTACTGAGGCACCCAAGGCTCATCCCAATCAGGATAACCAAACCCCTTTGAAACTGTCAAAATATGAACAACCATTAAAATCATTCAATCCTGCCTGGAAGTCTGACAAGTCAGAAATTATTGTAAGTCTAAAAATCACTGTTTGGAAAAATCTTTTTTCCATCATACATGATGGCACCACGAGAGAGGGGATCCGCCCATCAAGGACAGGAAACCTTCAAGATAAAAGGGGCGGCTCCTCTCTCCACATCAGTTGCCTTGTGAGGGAAACTTCCTGTTCGGACCGGCATTAGACGAGGTATTGGAGAAGGCCGGTGATAAATGGCTGTCTTGGAAAGTTCTTCTTTTTAAGTCTTTCCTCGCTGCTTTCAGAGAGGCCAAAGATTCCGAAGGCAGCAGTACAGGGACCGAGACAGAAGCAACCTGGACAAGCGACCCAGGGGAGGAAAGGGCAAAAAACCCTCCCAGTGACGGTCCTTCTCAGGTGGGTGGGAGGCTCTCTCACTTCCTTCCAGCCTGGGAGAGGATCTTCTCCAGCATATGGATCCGGCAGATCGTAGGATCAGGCCTAAAGCTAAAATTCCACCACTGGCCTCCAAGAAGATATATGCAGACCCCGGTACAGTCCTCCCAAGAAAAGCAAGACAGTCTGGAGGAGGAAGTAACATTACTCCTAGACAAGCACGTCTTGGAAGAAGTTCCTATAGATGAAAGGAGGGAAGGATTTTATTCCCCTCTTTTTCTCATAAAAAAAACGGACAAAAGGCCTTAACAAATTTCTTGTAATACCATCATTCAAGATGGAAACCATAAAATCAGCGGTGAAACTTCTCTATCCCCAGTGTTACATGTCCGTCCTCGACCTCAAGGACGCTTATTATCATGTCCCAAATCAGACAACAAGATCGTCAGTTCCTCAGAGTGGCAGTTCAGATGGGGTCCCAGCTGCGTCACTTCCAGTACAGGGCTCTGCCCTTTGGGATAGCAACTGCCCCACGGCTATTTACGACGGCTATTTACGAAGCTGATTGCAGAGGTCACAGCACATCTCAGGGAAAAGGACACTAATAATTCCCACTATCAGGAAGTCGTCCAAGTAGGGAAAGAACTTTTCTCACTGTCAGGAGCAGGTCAGGATAGTGATGGACACTCTTCAGACACTGGGATGGCAACTAAATCTCAAGAAGTCCAAGCTAGAGCCGGCAATGATCCAGAATTTCCTGGGGATAACGGTAGACTCCGTGGCACAGGTGTGTCGCCTCCCAGAAGAAAAAGAAAGAAAAATCAAACAGATGATTATGGCCACATTAAAAAAACCGGAGAGGACTTTAAGAGGAGTTCCCTGGACATTCACAGCCTCCATGATAATCACAACGGATGCCAGTCCATGGGGATGGGGAGCTCACTCAGACACACTATGGGTCCAAGACCCCTGGGCGCAAGAGGAGAAAGATCTATCCTCAAACGAGTGGGAGCTCCTAGCAATTGAAAAGGTGCTAGAGAGATTACTTCCACACTTGGCAGGGCATCATGTGAGAGTCCTATCGGACAACCGAACAGCGGTCGCATACGTGAACCACCAGGGAGGCACCTGCTCTCGGGCACTGATGCACGTAACCACAAGACTCATGTCTCTAGCTGAAAGGCACTTCCTGTCATTATCGGCCCTGCATATCCGAGGTGTGGACAACATAAAGGCAGACTTTCTAAGCAGGAACCACTTGAGGCAAGGGGAATGGTCCCTAAAAAAGTCAGTTTTTCAACGGATAGTGCACATGTGGGGAAAACCCAGGGTGGACCTCTTTGCCTCAAAAGTCCACAAGAAAGTCCAAAAGTTCTGCTCCCTGAACCCTGCAGACAGGCCGTTGGCAGTAGACGCCTTCAGCGTAGAATGGACGTCAGGAATCCTGTATGCCTTCCCACCGATATGTCTAATCCCAGCAGTTCTGAGGAAGATCAGGGAAGACAAGGCCAGAGTAATTATGATCGCTCCCTTCTGGCCGAAAAGACTGTGGTTTTACTGGCCGAGAGTGATGCCAGTGACGGACCCGTGGGTTCTCCCGGAAGACCAGGACCTTCTAACTCAGGGTCCCTTCAAACCACCCGCAGAACTCCGGGCTTCATTTGACAGCCTGGCATTTGAGCGGTCGTTACTAGAGAAAGAAGGGTTCTCAGCTGGGATAATATCCACCTTGCTCAGCTGCAGAAAACCAGTAACGACCAAGATCTATGGGAGGATATGGAAGAAATTCCTGTCCAGCTCAGGGCCAATACGGGAAGGGGAGGTCCCGATAGTGGCAATACTGGAGTTCTTGCAGAAGGCCTTAGATCTGGGGTTAGCTGTTAGTACCCTCAAAGTACACATTTCAGCCTTAGCAGCCCTATTCAACTGTGACCTGGCAAGTAATAGGTGGGTGGTGAGGTTTATCCGAGCCTGTAGTAGAGCTGATTCTGTTCCATCTCCTACTCCTCCACCATGGGATCTGAATTTAGTGTTAACAGCCCTGACGGAAAGCCCCTTTGAGCCGTTAAATACAACTTCTGTTAAAATACTAACATTAAAAAACAGCTTTGTTAGTGGCACTTACATCGGCCCGTAGGGTGGGGGATTTACACGCGTTGTCAGCTGACCCCCCTTACACACAAATTTTGGATGATAGGGTTGTATTAAAATTAGATCCGGCATATCTCCCCAAAGTGGTATCGAGATTCCATAGAGCTCAGGATATAACCCTACCCCCTTTCTGTTCCAATCCTAGTAACAAGAAAGAGGAGAGACTCCATTGCTTAGATGTCAGATGTATTTTACAGTATCTAGAGAGTACAAAATCCTGGAGGAAACAGAGGGCTTTATTTGTTTCGTTCCAGGGGTCAAGGAAGGGCCTTAAAGCCTCAAAACAGACTATAGCTAGATGGGTGAGAGGCCATTATTCTAGCATATAGTAGTGCAGGCAGGGTTGTTCCACAGGGTCTGAAAGCCCACTCCACGAGGGCCATGGCGACGTCGTGGGCGGAGAGAGCAGATGCTACCATCGACCAAATCTGTAAGGCGGCCACTTGGTCCTCTCCATCTACATTTTTTAAACATTATAGGCTAGACCTATCTGCTACCTCTGATCCTCACATTTGGGAGAAGAGTGTTACAAGCAGTGATCCCTCCCTAAAGAGAATACAAATCTCTAACTCTCTCGTGGTGCTGTCATGTATGATGGAAAAACACGGGTATTGCATACCTGGTAATGTGTTTTTTCATGAGACATGACGGCACCCTTATATTCCCACCCTTTTGATCACGTCATTAGTTGGGTGCATTATTAGCATTATTTGTATTATACACTCCCTGGGGTATCGGTGAATAGAACCGTATAGGATGTATTATTTATGTGTACACTAACCAGCGGAGTTCCTCTCGTACTCTGTAAAACAACTGATGGAGAGAGGAGCCGCCCCTTTATATTGAAGGTTTCCTGTCCTTGATGGGCGGTTCCCCTTCTTGTGGCGCCGTCATGTCTCATGAAAAAACACATTACCAGGTATGTAATACCCGTGTTTTCTGCCCATCAAACCCAAATTTCACCCCCACTTTGGAGACTTTCTTTGGGTACTCTACAACATATTGAAGCCCCTCTAGGGTGGAAGAAGGGGAAATATGAAAATTTCTGATTTTGTGAAAAAAAAAAATTCATTCTTTTCCCCTTCCTGGAAGTCCCCCCAAAATAATCACTTTTTTGGAAAAAAAAAAAAAAACTTCACCCATCCCCCACTTTGGGGACTTCTTTGGGACACTCAGACATATTTCACTCTCCTTGTAGCAGTTGCCCTTGATGGGATTTGAACCCAGGACACCAGCTCTACAAGGCCGCAGCTCTAACAAGTGAGCCACCGTGCCGAGTCATTCCCCGTGATGCCGTATAGGCGATTATAGGAAAGACAAATTGTGAGCACTCGACTTTGTAAAACGGTGCTAGTGAAGGGAACCAAAGGTCCCATTGGCATAAGATCAGAAAAATCACTGCACATGTACAAGAAATATAATGCTTCAGGTGAGTATTTATTTGACGCTGATAGGTGAAGCCACAATTTAAAGACGTTTCGGCCAATTAATGGCCTTTATCATATAGTCGCCTTTTCAAATAAGCATCATGGGAAAACCAGGTAAGGCGTGTCCCCGCAATGAAATATGTTAGAGCATATTAAGCCCCTGTGAAGTCAATGCAATGGGTTCAGGAGTAGCCGGTCTCCAGGGAGTATAAGCTTGAGTCAGTGGTGGTGCAGTGGAGGATGCAGGCACTCGTGTCATTGCAGTGAATAGGCGATTATGACAGATGGATCCATGGAATGATAAAGAGCATAAAATAGGGCTAAACATTCATCCCACAACTCTCTGCTTTATAAAACTGAGGGTAATCATAATCTTAAAATAGATAAGCAAGGTTCATTACCAACTACCATTCCCATTTTAGACAGGTACGGGAAGCCCTGCAGAGAGCTTGGCCAATACTTAAAGTTGACCCAACTATTGAGAAATTTATATCCGATAGACCGATCACCACCATTAGGCGTGTTACGACTGGCGGAACGCACCAAGTACAAGATGTTATGGTACCAGGTGTGTTCGCAGTCCGAGGTCCACCGTGCAGGTGAAAACCCTGCTGTTAGTAGAGAGGACGATATGGCGGTACAAAAAGATACACACATGGGTTACCTTCACCCAGTGTGGAGGAAGCAAACCCTGTTGAGTCACAGGGCCGCTGTACCGCACAAAGAGCGCAAGCAAAGAGTCTCAGAACTCAATCCCAAGACTTAGGATTTGAGTTCATAAAGACCTCATGCGCTCGACACCACTACTGGGGTGTCAGAATGACAGAAAATATAATTAAGTGGCACAAGAGTGCGTGCGGTGCCGCACAAACGGACGCCACTAACCACCCAGGCTTGGGTCAGGTAAGCGCACGGCGCCGTACAGGCGGTCACAGCAACTAGACGCTGTTATGTGTGTAACGTGCTGTTGGATAAGTCGGGCGCTAGATAACAAACATACACCTTCCGCGAACAGTCATCCAATAGGGAGGGTTATTTAAAGAGCGACTTTCACTCACAACACACACACATATTATCAAGACAATACTAGCGCATGGCCGTGCGGTCATGCGCAGCTTATATAGTTGCAGCACAGGAAGCTGCTACCGAAGTTTTGCCCTTTCAGGACCTTCCAGGAGGACCAATGGGATGTGCTGCAATACCTGAGCATGTGACCTTCGATCTCCAACGGGAGATCCTGCCCTGGGCATGCTCAGACAGAGAAAAGCAGGACTTAGATCCAGAAACGTCCACTCGCCGCTGCCCAGCACTGGCTTCAATGGCAGAAGCAGGAAAAGCAGCAGTAACTCTTCGCACAGAGTCAGACTGAGCGAGACGCTGGGATCGACTTCCCTGCTGAGCAGACTCCACTGCGGCTGGAGAAGAATGGGAGACCGCAGCGGAGACGGATCGAGATTCCCCCTGTGCAGCAGAGGAAACTCGACTCCTAACAAGGCGTGCAAGGAACCTACATGACCAGCTCACCCATAGCCACTATGTAGGCGAACAGAGGGTTACCTTTTTGGACAATTTTGAACGTAGGGATGGAGGTGTCCCATGTAGTCACTGTGTAGCCTGACCGGTACATCAAACAGACTAAGTGTGAACAGGTGCTGAACCTAGAGTCGCCAACTCGTATATAGTTAAGTAAATAAGGCAGCACACTGCAGCGCTAAAACATGTAAACTTGAAAACACGAAATTTGAACTGTATTACTGCACTAGAAATATGAAAAATGAGAGCTTTTAGCGCATAAAAATGGCCAATTTTATGTGTACCTGGTAGCCCCTTTACGGCATCTCTCTTATACCAGGTCCTAAACTTGCCTTACCTCGCTGAGAATAAACGTCTCCATCTGAATGGGTACATGTGAAACCTCTTCTAAGACTAAAATTCTCTCTCTCTGTGGAGGCTTATTTACTTAACTATATACGAGTTGGCGACTCTAGGTTCAGCACCTGTTCACACTTAGTCTATGTTTGGATGTGCCGGTCAGGTTTTTGAAATTTATTCTTTAGCCTTCTGATCGTGCACTCCGCCTCCTAGCTTCAGGGGTTTTAATTACAGCAGGTCCAATACCCCTCCACAGAGAGAGAATTTTAGTCTTAGAAGAGGTTTCACATAGTAACATAGTAACATAGTTAGTAAGGCCGAAAAAAGACATTTGTCCATCCAGTTCAGCCTATATTCCATCATAATAAATACCCAGATCTACGTCCTTCTACAGAACCTAATAATTGTATGATACAATATTGTTCTGCTCCAGGAAGACATCCAGGCCTCTCCTGAACCCCTCGACTGAGTTCGCCATCACCATCTCCTCAGGCAAGCAATTCCAGATTCTCACTGCCCTAACAGTAAAGAATCCTCTTCTATGTTGGTGGAAAAACCTTCTCTCCTCCAGACGCAAAGAATGCCCCCTTGTGCCCGTCACCTTCCTTGGTATAAACAGATCCTCAGCGAGATATTTGTATTGTCCCCTTATATACTTATACATGGTTATTAGATCGCCCCTCAGTCGTCTTTTTTCTAGACTAAATAATCCTAATTTCGCTAATCTATCTGGGTATTGTAGTTCTCCCATCCCCTTTATTAATTTTGTTGCCCTCCTTTGTACTCTCTCTAGTTCCATTATATCCTTCCTGAGCACCGGTGCCCAAAACTGGACACAGTACTCCATGTGCGGTCTAACTAGGGATTTGTACAGAGGCAGTATAATGCTCTCATCATGTGTATCCAGACCTCTTTTAATGCACCCCATGATCCTGTTTGCCTTGGCAGCTGCTGCCTGGCACTGGCTGCTCCAGGTAAGTTTATCATTAACTAGGATCCCCAAGTCCTTCTCCCTGTCAGATTTACCCAGTGGTTTCCCGTTCAGTGTGTAATGGTGATATTGATTCCCTCTTCCCATGTGTATAACCTTACATTTATCATTGTTAAACCTCATCTGCCACCTTTCAGCCCAAGTTTCCAACTTATCCAGATCCATCTGTAGCAGAATACTATCTTCTCTTGTATTAACTGCTTTACATAGTTTTGTATCATCTGCAAATATCGATATTTTACTGTGTAAACCTTCTACCAGATCATTAATGAATATGTTGAAGAGAACAGGTCCCAATACTGACCCCTGCGGTACCCCACTGGTCACAGCGACCCAGTTAGAGACTATACCATTTATAACCACCCTCTGCTTTCTATCACTAAGCCAGTTACTAACCCATTTACACACATTTTCCCCCAGACCAAGCATTCTCATTTTGTGTACCAACCTCTTGTGCGGCACGGTATCAAACGCTTTGGAAAAATCGAGATATACCACGTCCAATGACTCACCGTGGTCCAGCCTATAGCTTACCTCTTCATAAAAACTGATTAGATTGGTTTGACAGGAGCGATTTCTCATAAACCCATGCTGATATGGAGTTAAACAGTTATTCTCATTGAGATAATCCAGAATAACATCCCTCAGAAACCCTTCAAATATTTTACCAACAATAGAGGTTAGACTCACTGGCCTATAATTTCCAGGTTCACTTTTAGAGCCCTTTTTGAATATTGGCACCACATTTGCTATGCGCCAGTCCTGCGGAACAGACCCTGTCGCTATAGAGTCACTAAAAATAAGAAATAATGGTTTATCTATTACATTACTTAGTTCTCTTAGTACTCGTGGGTGTATGCCATCCGGACCCGGAGATTTATCTATTTTAATCTTATTTAGCCGGTTTCGCACCTCTTCTTGGGTTAGATTGGTGACCCTTAATATAGGGTTTTCATTGTTTCTTGGGATTTCACCTAGCATTTCATTTTCCACCGTGAATACCGTGGAGAAGAAGGTGTTTAATATGTTAGCTTTTTCCTCGTCATCTACAACCATTCTTTCCTCACTATTTTTTAAGGGGCCTACATTTTCAGTTTTTATTCTTTTACTATTGATATAGTTGAAGAACAGTTTGGGATTAGTTTTACTCTCCTTAGCAATGTGCTTCTCTGTTTCCTTTTTGGCAGCTTTAATTAGTTTTTTAGATAAAGTATTTTTCTCCCTATAGTTTTTTAGAGCTTCAATGGTGCCATCCTGCTTTAGTAGTGCAAATGCTTTCTTTTTACTGTTAATTGCCTGTCTTACTTCTTTGTTTAGCCACATTGGGTTTTTCCTATTTCTAGTCCTTTTATTCCCACAAGGTATAAACCGCTTACACTGCCTATTTAGGATGTTCTTAAACATTTCCCATTTATTATCTGTATTCTTATTTCTGAGGATATTGTCCCAGTCTACCAGATTAAGGGCATCTCTAAGCTGTTCAAACTTTGCCTTCCTAAAGTTCAATGTTTTTGTGACTCCCTGACAAGTCCCCCTAGTGAAAGACAGGTGAAACTGTACAATATTGTGGTCGCTATTTCCTAGATGCCCGACCACCTGCAGATTTGTTATTCTGTCAGGTCTATTAGATAGTATTAGGTCTAAAAGTGCTGCTCCTCTGGTTGGATTCTGCACCAATTGTGAAAGATAATTTTTCTTGGTTATTAGCAGAAACCTGTTGCCTTTATGGGTTTCACATGTACCCATTCAGATGGAGACGTTTATTCTCAACGAGGTAAGGCAAGTTTAGGACCTGGTATAAGAGAGATGCCGTAAAGGGGCTACCAGGTACACAAAATTGGCCATTTTTATGCGCTAAAAGCTCTCATTTTTCATATTTCTAGTGCAGTAATGCAGTTCAAATTTCGTGTTTTCAAGTTTACATGTTTTAGCGCTGCAGTGTGCTGCCTTATTTACTTAACTGTGTAGCCTGTCCCAACGTGGACTGATTTTTTTGTACCAATAGTCCACAAAAGAATTACATGATAACAAAATCAATTACATGTAAAACTAGGTATGTTTATTATGCCACTTGTCCATGGGGTCTAATCAAAATTGGTCTCAACACATGACAATTTAAAGTCCGCATAAGGGAGCACGTGCTGGATAGTCAGGCTACAGTTGACTACATGGACACATCAACCCTTAAAACTTTGCCGCATCACTTTAAGACCTTCCACCAAAGTGATAGTACATTGCTACAGGTGAGGCATTAATTCCTTAGAAATTGGAATCAGTGGTGGCCAACTGTCTCAGCGCTTGGGTCAAATAGAGACCCGGTGGATTTGGAGCCTACAGACTATTCATCCACAAGGATTAAACAGAAATCTTAGTTTTGTTCCTATTTTGTGATCGCCCCACTGCCGTGCTTTGTATGGTGTTCAATATGCATCCTTGTCTTTTTTTATTAGGTTTTAGGTGTCTATTATCATGTTTTGTTTTTTTTTAATATACATTTAGGTCATATTCATCCTCCCATGTATATCTATGGCTTTATACGATCAGTGGACCAGGAACTTGTTTTGGACTTTTCACTTAGCTGGTACTGATGACAATGGCTGGTTTTCTATGATCTCCCTCTAATGTGCACAATATACGTTGATATCTATTATGTTTGGTTGCATCCGTATTTGTTCCACTTTTATGTGCACCTTGTTCCTTAAAATACATTCTATCAAGATGGTCACTTACGTGATTTACATATTAGTGCAATGTAAATTATGGCATTGGCCCTTGTCTCCTTTGGACACATTTCTTATATATTTTATATATTATGTCTATTGCCATGTACCTATCTGGGTACAGTTGTGCCATCTTGATGTACCACATTCTGTCATGTGACATCCGTGACACATATGGGGTCACATGTGCACACCATGTTTTGGATTTTGTGTACACATTCACAGTAATATGTGGGTGTGCACACGCACCACTTCTATCAATAGGTCCAAATGACCTATGCAATTATGCAACTAACATTTTGTTGACCAGCATTTAATATCACTAATCTATTGTTAATGTAAATGATACAAATGAATACTTTATGAGCACCTTTTGATGCCATTTGGGTCTCATTTTGACAGTGTTCTGCAATTCATAAGTAAATGCCGGCTCTGGTTTTATGCCCACCTTTTTCCTCCCAGGTTCTGGCCTGCCAATACTTCCCTGTCGCCACTGCCTCTGCCGGCTTCCGTACTCGCGATGCTCCCGGCACCGGGTCACGTGGGGTATCAGCTGCTGTGATGTACGGGATGGCGGCGTTGCGGTTGCCATGGCAGCACGTCACTACTTCCTGGTTTTCGGCCTAAACTATTTAAACCCTAATATCCTATTTAAACTTGACTTTTGGTGACACTATATGATCTCTGAGGAAGGAGTATTCTGAAACGTGAGTAGAGCCGACAGGTCGACCACCGGGATTCTGCTGCCACATTCTGCCAGGTAATTAACGACCGGAACATATGCAATATACATTTAAATTCCTGATTTAAAGGCATATTACCCCAGTATTAAGCATCTCTATCTAGTATGCTCCGTATCGTTGCCTTGATATTTTTATGCAGATTATATATTGTCTGGATACCAGGCAGTGGATCCCTTCCATGATTGCTAACAGCTACATATTAGACTGTTGTATTACTGCATGTTTGGCCTCACCTGCCCTCCGCACTGCATGGCTGTATGTTTGCCCACCTTTGTAACCCCGTCTATCCCTGCTTGTTCATGTGATCAATAAAGTTATTCTGCATTTATTAATATGAACTATATGATTGTGTTTTTGGTTCTTCCCTCCCCTTGTTATGAATGCATAAATAGAATAGTGTGAACTTTTTCAAAGAAAAAAAAAAAAGACATTTTTATAATTTTTTTCCCAAAATGTTTACTTACAGTTGAATTTCAAGTTCCAGTTAGCTATAGTTCGTTATATTTGTTATTGCATTCTGCACAAAAATTACAAATGTGCTTTGATAACTATAAGGCTGTGTAACCTTATTCAAAGAAAAAAGAAAGAAAAGTGAATTCTTTAATTTGATAATGACCAACCATGTTCACATTACAGTTTAATAATGCAACAGGTATTCAACTAATACACTGAAATTAGCTAAGAACATTTGTACTGTTACGTTCATTATTGACCGGACCTATTAAAGTGTATAGTTGGCCCGAACAGCAGGGTTAATAATCCTCACCACACAGCGCTGTATTTCTCCACTAATGAGGCAGCATTTTTGTTCATCTCACTAATTATGTATAACCCAAGTAACAATTTTCTAGCTCCTAAATCTCAACTGCTTTATTTTAGGTCTGATTTAATCATATTTTATAGAATTTGATGTTCCTTTAGAAGGCATCACTACTACATAGGATTGGGAACTATTTTCTGAAAAACTAATCTAATACACTGTGTGCAGAATTATTCGGCAAGTTGTATTTTGGTCACATGATACATTTTATACATGTTGTCCTACTCCAAGCTGTTCAGGCTGAGAGCCAACTACCAATTAGTAAGTAAGTCCGGTGATGTGCATCTCTAATGAGGAGCGGTGTTGTCTAATGACCTCAGAACCCTATAGAAGGTGTGCTTAAATAAACTACTTCCTTTCCTTTGGCAAAATGGGTCAGAAGAGAGATTTGGCGGGCTCTGAAAAGTCCAAAATTGTGAGATGTCTTGCAGAGGGATGCAGCAGTCTTGAAATTGCCAAACTTTTGAAGCGTGATCACCGAACAATCAAGCGTTTCATGGCAAATAGCCAACAGGGTCGCAAGAAGCGCGTTGGGCAAAAAAGGCGCAAAATAACTGCCCATGAATTGAGGAAGATCAAGCGTGAAGCTGCCAAGATGCCATTTGCCACCAGTTTTGCCATATTTCAGAGATGCAACATTACTGGAGTAACAAAAAGCACAAGGTGTGCAATACTCAGGGACATGGCCAAGGTGAGGAAGGCTGAAAAACGACCACCTATGAACTAGAAACATAAGATATTTCTTGGCCCAGTCTTGACGTTTTATCTTAAGACTGACTTTCCAAAGGTTTTATGGACTGATGAAGTGAGAGTGACTCTTGATGGGCCAGATGGACGGGCCAGAGGCTGGATCAGTAAAGGGCAGAGAGCTCCACTCCGACTCAGACCCCAGCAAGGTGGAGGTGGGGTACTGCTATGGGCTGGGATCATCAAAGATGGACTTGTGGGACCTTTTCGGGTTGAGGATGGAGTGAAGCTCAACTCCCAGACCTACTGCCAGTTTCTGGAAGACTTCTTCAAGCAGTGGTACAGGAAGAAGTTGGTATCGTTCAAGAAAAACATGATTTTCATGCCGGACAATGCTCCATCACATGCCTCCAACTACGCCACAGCGTGGCTGGCCAGTAAAGGTCTCAAAGAAGAAAAAATAATGACATGGCCCCCTTGTTCCCCTGATCTTAACCCCATAGAGAACCTGTGGTCCCTCATAAAATATGAGATCTACAGGGAGGGAGAACAGTCCACCTCTCGGAGCAGTGTCTGGAGGCTGTGGTGGCTGCTGCACGTGATGTTGATCGTAAACAGATCAAGCAACTGACAGAATCTATGGATGGAGGCTGCTGAGTGTCATCAGAAAGAAAGGTGGATATATTGGGCACTCATTTTGGGGGGTTTGTTTTGGCATGTCAGAAATGTTTATTTCTAAATTTTGTGCAGTTATATTGGTTTACCTGGTGAAAACAAACAAGTGAGATGGGAATATATTTGTTTTTTATTAAGTTTCCTAATAATTCTGCACAGTAATAGTTACCTGCACAAACAGATATCCTCCTAGGATAGCCAAATCTACAAAAAACCCAACTCCAACTTCCAAAAATATTAAGCTTTGAT
Organism: Ranitomeya imitator; assembly: GCF_032444005.1. Lineage (NCBI taxonomy): Eukaryota > Metazoa > Chordata > Amphibia > Anura > Dendrobatidae > Ranitomeya > Ranitomeya imitator. The sequence goes on from NW_027194006.1 coordinate 563,527, forward strand.
ATTTATGAGTCTTTTGGGTGGATTGAGAACATAGTTGTTGATCAATAATAAAAAATAATCCTCTAAAATACAACTTGCCTAATTCTGCACATGGTGTGTAATAAATAAATAACCCGTCCTAAAGACCCTCTATAACAATGCGAAATCTCAGAATTTTCTACCTTGGTAAAAAAAAATTTCCTTAGAAAATCAGTTTACCATCGCCACAGTCATCCGCCCACCTCCTATCACTCAAGGCCATCACCTACACAAGACATTACAGGAAATGTAGAAAGGAAAAGTCTGAATCCATTGTATTAACCTCTACTACATGACTATATACACGCCCTGGAGCAACAATCCACATATAGCCACATTTCACATATACAAAGTTTTACCTCAATCATTTCTTTTTTTATTTTTGTAGTATAGTCTCTACTGTATATCGGGGTCATAGAAATGTTATCAGAACCTTTATCTGAATTTATTTAATCTGAATTTCAGGTCCTTCTGGACAGTGGATGCGAGTCGGATTCCTCCTGAGGCCATGAAGCGTCTGAACAAAGCGATCAACAGACAGGACATCTACGCACCTGACCTGGCCACATTTATTCATAGTCATCCCTTCAGCTTTATGATTTTCTTCAAATCAGTCCTGAACCTGCTTCTCTGGCCATCTTCAACACATCTTCAAGATACGTGGCTGCCACTCCCAGCACATAGTAGTGTGATAGTGTTTGAATCCTTCTTGATTTCTTATTCTTTTGCACGTTTGTTTAATTTCTTATTGAATTTGTTTTGTGATCTGAAATATGTAATTGTGACAAAGTGCAGTTTTTAAACAAAAAATCTGAATTAAAAGGGAAAAGGAAAATCCAAACCTACAGGGTCTTGTCTGAAAAAGTGATGGCGCCTCTTAATCTAAGGTTTATCACATCTTCGGGAAGCGGAGTTGAATTTTCCTACCCACACCCAGGCCTGATTACTGCCACACCTGTTCTCACTTAAGAAACCACTTAAATAGGACCTGCCTGACAAAGTGAAGTAGACTATAAGATCCTTAAAACCTAGACATCATGCAGTGATCCAAAGAAATTCTAGAACAAATAAGAAAAAGTTATTGAGATCTAACAGGCTGAAAGGTTATAAAGCCATTTCCAAAACTTTGGGACTCCAGTGAACCACAGTGAGCCATTATCCAGAAAAGGCAAAAACATGGAACAGCGATGACTCATCCAAGAGGTCACAAAACACCCAACAACATTCAAATTACTGCAGGCCTTTAAAAAAAGCCCCTTCTGATAGGAGGGCAAAGGCTTTGGTTGTGTTCAGGGCTCATTCAAGAAAGTGGCCTTACAATGGCCCCATAATTAGAAGAATCCCCAGAAGATTTCAAAGCATCCTAACACTGAACAGATTTCCTCAGATATGTGAACTGTCTCCAAGATCCACAACAATGTTTAAGCTGGAAGATGCTGAAGTTCTTAAACGTGCACTTTTATTCAAGTCATTTGTTGATTGCATCAACTTCTTAATACCAACTTTCCAACATGATCATTATGGATGAAACTGACATTTTTGGGCCAAGGATCACAAATGACGAGTGAGCAGCTGGTGCCTCGTCAGTCTGTGTTACCTCTACTGGTTATAAAAGTGCATACAGTGGGGCAAAAAAGTATTTAGTCAGTCAGCAATAGTGCAAGTTCCACCACTTAAAAAGATGAGAGGCGTCTGTAATTTACATCATAGGTAGACCTCAACTATGGGAGACAAACTGAGAAAAAAAAAATCCAGAATATCACATTGTCTGTTTTTTTATCATTTTTTTTGCATATTATGGTGGAAAATAAGTATTTGGTCAGAAACAAACAATCAAGATTTCTGGCTCTCACAGACCTGTAACTTCTTCTTTAAGAGTCTCCTCTTTCCTCCACTCATTACCTGTAGTAATGGCACCTGTTTAAACTTGTTATCAGTATAAAAAGACACCTGTGCACACCCTCAAACAGTCTGACTCCAAACTCCACTATGGTGAAGACCAAAGAGCTGTCAAAGGACACCAGAAACAAAATTGTAGCCCTGCACCAGGCTGGGAAGACTGAATCTGCAATAGCCAACCAGCTTGGAGTGAAGAAATCAACAGTGGGAGAAATAATTAGAAAATGGAAGACATACAAGACCACTGATAATCTCCCTCGATCTGGGGCTCCACGCAAAATCCCACCCTGTGGGGTCAGAATGATCACAAGAACGGTGAGCAAAAATCCCAGAACCACGCGGGGGGACCTAGTGAATGAACTGCAGAGAGCTGGGACCAATGTAACAAGGCCTACCATAAGTAACACACTACGCCACCATGGACTCAGATCCTGCAGTGCCAGACGTGTCCCACTGCTTAAGCCAGTACATGTCCGGGCCCGTCTGAAGTTTGCTAGAGAGCATTTGGATGATCCAGAGGAGTTTTGGGAGAATGTCCTATGGTCTGATGAAACCAAACTGGAACTGTTTGGTAGAAACACAACTTGTCGTGTTTGGAGGAAAAAGAATACTGAGTTGCATCCATCAAACACCATACCTACTGTAAAGCATGGTGGTGGAAACATCATGCTTTGGGGCTGTTTCTCTGCAAAGGGGCCAGGACGACTGATCCGGGTACATGAAAGAATGAATGGGGCCATGTATCATGAGATTTTGAGTGCAAACCTCCTTCCATCAGCAAGGGCATTGAAGATGAAACGTGGCTGGGTCTTTCAACATGACAATGATCCAAAGCACACCGCCAGGGCAACGAAGGAGTGGCTTCGTAAGAAGCATTTCAAGGTCCTGGAGTGGCCTAGCCAGTCTCCAGATCTCAACCCTATAGAAAACCTTTGGAGGGAGTTGAAAGTCCGTGTTGCCAAGTGAAAAGCCAAAAACATCACTGCTCTAGAGGAGATCTGCATGGAGGAATGGGCCAACATACCAACAACAGTGTGTGGCAACCTTGTGAAGACTTACAGAAAACGTTTGTAATATATCCTTTGTTGGCAATGACAGAGGTCAAAGTATTGAGATGAAATTTTGTTTCTGACCAAATACTTATTTTCCACCATAATATGCAAATAAAATGTTAAAAAAAACAGAATGTGATTTTCTGGATTTTTTTTTCTCAGTTTGTCTCCCATAGTTGAGGTCTACCTATGATGTAAATTACAGACGCCTCTCATCTTTTCAAGTGGTGGAACTTGCACTATTGCTGACTGACTAAATACTTTTTTGCCCCACTGTAGGTTACTTGTATTATGGCAATTCGTCTGGATAGAACTAAAGCTGCACCTGTTATGACCTGGTGGTTAGGAGCACCCGGTACGACCTGATAGTTAAGCTCACACAGGACAAGCTCTGGGATGTGGGAGCTCTGCTGACCGCAGGCCCTAATCCTATCACAACAACTAGAAATAGCCGTGGAGCGTTCCTGACTCTCCCTAGACGCCTCTTCACAGCCTAAGTGCTAGCTAGCCCTAGAGATAGAAAATAAAGCCTACCTTGCCTCAGAGAAATTCCCCAAAAGAAAAGGCAGCCCCCCACATATATTGACTGTGAGTAAAGATGAAAGTCACAAACGCAGAAATGAAACAGGTTTCAGCAAAGGGAGGCCAGACTTACTAAACAGACAGGATAGGAAAGATATCTTTGCGGTCAGCACAAAAAACTACAAAAGACCACGCAGAGTGTGCAAAAAGACCTCCGCACCGACTAACGGTGCGGAGATACCACTCTGCATCCCAGAGCTTCCAACTAGCAAGATAAAATCATGATAACCAGCTGGACAAGGAAACAATGAACAAATAATAACTATCAGGAACTTAGCTTCTGCTGGAGAAGACAGGTCACCAGAAAGATCCAAGAGCGAACTGAACCAATGCAGGAACATTGACAGCTGGCATGGAGTAACGATCTGAGTGAAATTAAATAGAGCAGCCAACCAAAGGATAAATCACGTCACCTGTGTAAGGAACCTCAGAAGCAGCAGCTTCACTCACAGCCACCAGAGGGAGTCCATAGACAGAACTCGCCGAAGTACCATTCACGACCACAGGAGGGAGTTCGACAACAGAATTCACAACATGCACCTCTAATAATTACCAAGGGCAAGAAGGAGAAGCTTGAACAAGACAAGTCTGGTGCACCCAAGTCGTTACGAGGAAATGGGACGATAAAATGCTGCCGCTTGCTTTACGAGTAGGCTGCAATCTGTTAACTGTTCCCTCCAATATTGGAACCATTTACAGGAGGTGTAAAATCTTCATACATGCCTCCGGTTTCCCCAGGAAATGTGATAGATTTGTTTGAAACGTTGGTGGTAAAAGATATGGAGGCTTTAATTTATCAGAAATCCACTCCTAATTGACTAATTCTGAGACGGGCTTTAGCAGACATCACCAGCTGGTTGGACACGGTTATTAGAGCCGCCAACAAGGGTGATAACAGTGTTTCTACACAAAATGCAGTATCAGGCTGAGGCAAATCGCTTTCTGACACTAACATATTCCAAACTCCATCATGATCCCACATAGAAGTATAAAAACGCGCTTCATTCTTTACTTAGGAAAAAATGTTGAATTGGGCACTAACAAAACAGAGGGCTGAGAAGCTTCTACCGGAGTCCCCCCAAAAAGCGCACTGGTATTACATTCCCAAGGTACATAAGTCCATGTCCTGTCCACCAGTCCGCCCCATTGTATCTGGCATCGGTCTCTCACCGAGCCCCTGTCCCAGTACATGGATTGGCTGTCGAGACCACGCCTCAAGGAGATCCCGTCATACATAAAGGATAGTAATGACCATCACCATCTCTCTCTCTGCTTTAATTACTATGGACTTGTCGCAGGAGTGTAGTATCCTTTACAGGTTATATTTCTCATTAAATATTTATCCCCATTTCTTAGACAACGCCATTTAAGAAGAATACTTCAGAAACTTGGCTTAAAGCGAAGTAGTGATAAAAGATCAAATATCCACAATTTTCAGTGCTGTGAAGAGAACTGCTGCAACAGGCAACTTACTAAGTCCTCCATCCAGCAGATATAGGAAGACTATTTCCGCTACGATGCCACGAACACGATCCAGCCAGAAAACTAACCCCAAAATGGTATGCACTGACTTTCCCCAGCTCTTCCTGGCTCCTGAATGTCTCTGTATATTGCATGGATTTTCCATGGTATGCACTGACTTGCCCCAGCTCTCCCTGGCTCCTGAATGTCTCTGTATATTGCATGGATTTTCCATGGTATGCACTGACTTTCCCCAGCTCTTCCTGGCTCCTGAATGTCTCTGTATATTGAATTGCTTTTCCATGGTATGCACTGACTTGCCCCAGCTCTCCCTGGCCCCTGAATGTCTCTCTGGATTGCACTGATGTTTCTATGCTTCCCCTGGATCTGAGTGTCTTGGTGCAGCACATATAATCCTTTTTAGTACGCTTTCTTACCCATCAGCTTGTTTTCATGTCTCTGTTATCCTGGCATCTCTGAGTGGTCGGTCCAACCCCCTCCCTCTCGTTATGACCTCTGCCTAACTCTCTACATCTGGTCTCCCATACCCAGCCACCTCCTCATTCACACCCGATTGCCCTTAACTGGGGATATATTCACATGCAGGAGTCTGCTACAGACGCAGTCTGCTGCATTCATCTTTTAACTTACATCTTTTTTACTTATGAATTTGAATTAGACTGAATTGGACTGGAATTGACTGGAAGGTAACAGAACACCAACCACTATAATGTTTTGGTTTCTATTCTCTTTCACCCCCATACTACTTTCCTTCTTACAATCTCCTGCAATCCCTCCTCCTAGTAAGGAACTAGTCATTTCTCCCTCAATACTCCCCAGCCATCTCACCTTCTCCTCAGAACTGTTCCTCCACATACAATCCTTTTTATCCAGACACACACGGCCACATCATGTCCTATCCTGCTCCCACCTTCTAATGATCTGTCTGTTACTCCTCATTGCTGGTGACATATCCCCAAATCCCGGCCCTCCCCAATTCATCCCCACACTCATTTCTAACCCCCTGCCACGATCCTCCCCACGTTTTCCCAACCATGACAACCTCATACCCATTCATCCAGCCCCCACTCCCCCGGTCCACTTACCTGGAGCACTATGGAACGCACGCTCCGTCTGCAACAAACTGCCATTTATCCATGACCTCTTCATCACCAACAAACTCTCCTTCCTCGGCATCACAAACCTGGCTCACCCCCTCTGACTCGGCCTCTCCAGCTGCGCTTTCCTATGGTGGATTCCACCTCTCCCACCCCTCGCCCCAGCAACTAACGTGGTGGAGGAGTTGGCTTCCTCCTGTCCGACACCTGCTCCTTCACTCCAATCCCGCTACCACCCTCCGCTACTCTTCCCTCGTTTGAGGTGCACTCAATCCGCATCTATTCCCCCTCCAACCTCCAGCTGGCTGTCATCTACCGCCCCCCAGGACTAGCCATCTCCACCTTTCTTGACCACTTCACCACCTGGCTACTTAAATTCCTCTCTGTTGACACCCCCACAATCATCATGGGTGATTTCAATATCCCCATTGACACTTCCACCTCAGCTGCCTCTAAACTGTTATCACTGACTGCCTCCTTTGGCCTCACTCCATGGTCCTCTGAGGCCACTCACAAAGATGGCCACACGTTGGACCTCATCTTCACCCACCTCTGCTCCCTTACTAATCTCACCCCTCCCCCTGTCTGACCACAACCTACTGACATTCTATTCCCTCTCCTCTCCTAATGTGCAACCCTCACTCCACAAACTCCCTCGCAGAAATCTCAAACATCTCAGCTTACAATCACTTGGAGTCCCTTCTCCCTCTCACATACAGCCTCTCTTCATGACACAGATGCTGCTGCCACTTTTTATACCACCACAATAACAGCAACACTCGATTCAGCCGCCCCGCTCATGCATAGCAAAACTTGTACACTCAGGCAGCCCTGGCTGACCAGCCTGACCAAAGAATTGAGGCGGGCTTCCAGGATCGCTGAGCGGAGATGGAAGCAATCCCGCTCTGCCGACCACTTCACTGCATACAAGCAGTCCCTCGCCAGCTTCAAGTGTGCGCTCACTGCCGCAAAACAAACTTACTTCTCATCTCTCATATCCTCCCTGTCTCACAACCCTAAACAGCTTTTCAACACTTTCAATTCTCTACTCCGTCCCCCAGCACCTCCTCCTTCCCCCCCTCATTTCTGCTGAAAACTTCGCCTCTTTCTTTAAACAGAAGATCGATACCATCAGAGAAAGCTTTGGCCCACAGCGCCCACTGCCCCTTTTAGCTGCTCAACCCTGCTCCTCCAAAACCAGCTTCTGCACCATGACAGAAGCTCAGCTCTCCACCATCCTGTCAAGATCACACCTCACCACCTGCACGCTTGACCCGCTCCCGTCCCACCTCATCCCTAACCTTTCCACGGTCTTCATCCCAACCCTAACACACCTCTTCAACCTCTCACTCACAACACGTGTCTTCTCCTCATCCTTCAAGCATGCCAAGATCACACCCATCCTCAAAAAGCCCTCCCTCGACCCATCCTCTGTGTCTAGCTATCGCCTGATATCTCTTCTCCCTTATGCCTCCAAATTGCTGGAGCAACACGTCCATCTTGAACTGTCCTCCCACCACTCTTTATGCTCCCTCTTTGATCGGTTACAATCTGGCTTCCGTTCCCATCACTCAACTGAAACTGCCCTAACTAAAGTCACCAATGACCTACTAACTGCCAGGAGCAAGCGACACTACTCCGTCCTTCTCCTGGACCCGTGTTCTGCCTTTGACACTGTGGATCACTCCCTTCTGCTGCAGATTCTCTCATCTCTCGGCATCACAGACTTGGCCCTTTCCTGGATCTCGTCATATCTGACAGACTGAACATTCAGTGTCTCCCTCCCCCACACCACCTCCTCACCTTGCCCCTTGTCAGTCGGCGTTCCTCAAGGCTCTGTTCTAGGACCCCTACTCTTCATCTACACCTTCGGCCTGGGAGAGCTCATAGAATCCCACGGTATGCAGTACCATCTCTACGCTGATGACACTCAGATCTACCTATCCGGACCTGACCTCACCTCCTTACTCCCCAAAATCCCACACTGTCTGCTATCTCGGCCTTCTTTTCTGCTCGCTTTCTACAACTGAACATGGACAAAACAGAATTCATCATCTGTCCCCCATCTCACTCTACCCCTCCAACAGACCTATCCATCAATGTCAATGGCTGCTCACTTTCCCCAGTCCTACATGCCTGGTGCCTCGGGGTGATCCTCGACTCTGCCCTCTCAAGCCACATATCCAAGCCCTTGCCTCCTCCTGTCTCAAACGCAAAAATATTTCCCAGATCCGTGCTTTCCTTGACCGCGACACCACAAAAACGCTAGTGCATGCCCATATCTCCCGCCTCGACTACTGCAACCTCCTACTCTCTGGACTCCCCTCTAGCACTCTGGCACCACTCCAATCCATCCTACACTCTGCTGCTGACTAATCTACCTGTCTCCCCGCTATTCCCCAGCCTCTCCCCTATGTCAAGCCCTTCACTGGCTTCCTATCGCCCAGAGACTCCAGTTCAAAACCCTCACCATGACCTACAAAGCCATCCACAACCTTTCTCCTCCATACATCTGTGACATGGTCTCCCGGTACCTACCTACATGCAACCTCCGATCTTCTCAAGACCTCCTTCTCTACTCCCCTCTCATCTCTTCTTCCCACAACCGCATCCATGACATCTCCCGTGCTTCCCCCATGCTCTGGAACTCTCTACCACAACACATCAGACTCTCACCTATCATATAATCCTTCAAAAAGAACCTGAAGACTCACCTCTTCCGACAAGCCTACAGCCTGCAGTGATCCTGAACTTCCTGAACTGCCGCACAACCTACCATCTCCTAGTGTTTCATCACCCATCCTCTGCAGACTGAGCCCTCACAGGCAGGGTCCTCCCTCCTTATGTACCCGTGTGCCTTGTTATTTGCTCATGTTTAATGTATTTGTCTATATTTGCCCCATATTCAAGTGTAAAGCGCCATGGAATAAATGGCGCTATAAAAATGTGATTTCTCATGCCAGCCCGGCTTCTTCATTGTCCATAGATGTAGAGAATTTGTATACAAAAATCCCCCAAGACATGGGTGTGGATGTCATTAGGGAAGTGTTGACAATGACCGAAAGATCACCATTTTATTAATTTTGTATGTGAAGGGATTCTTTTTGTTTTGAAACACAAAAACGCATTCAAGTTTCAGGATGCATGGTACTTGCAGAATGTTGGGACCGCCATGGGGACTCCTGTAGCTTTCACTTTCGGTAATCTTTTCCTAGTGTCATTGGCAAATAAAGGTCTATTCCACGATTAAAATATCTCAGACATTAAATTGTAAATTAGATATGTGGATGACATCTTTATAGTGTGGGATGGGTCACAGGAATGTTTTGCTACTTTTGTAGAGTACCTCAATATATCCAACAATGTGAACATGTCATTCACAAAGTTTGAAGAAACCTCATTAGAATTTTTGGATGTAATGGTGGAGATCAAGGATGACAGGTTATGCACATAAATATACAGAAAACAGACATCTACTAATCCTATGCTACACTATCATAGTTACCATCCAATATATACCAAATGCTCCATACGTATGGTCAATTTCTTGGGGTAAAAAGGGTCAACACTGCAACAGGCTATGAGAAACAGTCAAGGGATTTGTTTAGGAGGTTCGAAGAGAGGGGATACCCCAGACTTATTAAACAAGACACTTGAAAGGGTCAATCAGATTCCACTAACACGTATCTAGGGATACTAAAAACAGAAATATCCATGAGAAAGATAAGAAATTTTTAGTTTCCAGTATGGTCCTATAGACAATTTTATTTGATCCACGACCAGAAAGAAGTGGCACATCCGTGACAAGGACTTAGCAGATATTGTATCAAGGGGTCCATTATTCTCATGTAGGAAAAGTACAAGCCTAAAGGATGTTCTTGTTCAGAATCGGATTGATAGGGAATGGAATTACTGGTTAGGCTCTAATATCCCTAAAGGCAACCACAGATGTGGAGATTGTCCATTTTGTTCACAACACGTAACAGGCCGCAACCTGCACATTGGTGCGGTTTCACATTGTGTTTTCAATGTTATTTCCTGCAATACTACCCATGTGGTATATAATATTTTGCCCCTGTAAATTCTTCTATATAGGGAAGACAATACATCCGTTATATGATAGATTCAGAGAGCATTATAATGCTGTCACTACGGGTAAAGGTGTACCACGCTTGATAAACCATAATAGGGACACTCAGGGCGGTAATTCAGAGACTAACCTTTGCCGGCATAGAGAGTAACGCTGCCCTTGCTGGGGGGCGATCTGCATAAGTTGCTACTCAGAAGCGAAACCTGGTGGATATTGCGCACACGGGCGCTGGACTCCACTGGGTTAAATGAAAGAATGGACATGTCAGTCTTTCTCCAAGATCACTTTTTGGGAAAAAAAAAAGTTTATACTTGGGTTTCTTGTTTTTAATGTTAACAATGTGTATAATACTCTTTTTTAATGTGAGGTTATTTGAGAAATTCATTGTTTTGTCTTGTGTAATAGGGAATTCAGGGGGGAGGAGCTTACCTTCACAAGTATTTAATCCCCCGACATTTCCCTTTGCTTGTGTGAAGCGCACTTGTGCAAAATGATCGTCTGCATTCACGCACCCCTGGTCCCATTCTCCCACAGAAGATGCTGCAATAAAGTCTGAAAAACTAGCCTGGTGAGTGCCATTCGTTTGTCTATATTTGATATGTTTATTTTCTTACCCTGCTCTTTAACCATGCTCACATTTGCCCTCACCATTTTTGCTCCGGTAATCCTCACGCTCCTTCGTTATCCCCAAACCCCTGCACCCTCGAACCAAATAACTCTCACCCTCTTACCCCCTACCTCGCTTAATCTACAGACCTGCTCCTTAACATCAGATCTCTCCTACTAAAATATAATGTAAGCCAGTCAGTCTTCTTCACCCACCTGCTTTCCCTTTCTCTGCTTCATCTCACTGCTGATGACATATCCCCCAATCCTGCCCCCCCTGCCTCATACATCGCACTAATCCTCACCCCTATACTTCACACTAAGAGAAACTACCGCAATCCCTCATTCTGTGCCACTGACCCCCGCTTCCTCTCTCGAGCACTTTGGAATGCCCGCTCCATCTGCAACAAGCTCCACAATCTCTTTACTTCAATGGAGGACCAAGGGTATTCAGAGCATACAACGCATACCCTCCAATACATCAATCACATCACTCAGTGAGCGGCCAGACATATCATCCACATCTATGACTACATGGTGAGCCACCAATAATACTAAAATATGCCAGTATATCATCCTTATAGGAGACTAGAGGTCAGTTCACTGGACCATAAAAGTAAAGTAAGGTCAGCATTGGATAGGATATGTTGCCTAAGGTTCATTAACTTCTCTTTTCTGAGTAAAGTGTTATCATTTTCACCCATGTCAGTGTTTGATACCTTCACAGCTGTGAAAAATCTGCACATTTGTGAGGTCATTGCTGTTCAGGTGACTTTTTTAAATGATTTAAATAAATGGTTTCCCCACAGAAGAGGAACAAATTGCACTGACATTGGAAGATTTGGCTATTAAACACACACGAAAGAGGTAAAATACCTCCCTCTATCCGTCCACGCTCCAAGACGTTCCCTCCCCTATCGTCATGTTCCAACATTGACCTTTTCATCCAGGTGGTGATTAAAATCTTTTGAAGATTCCTCGGCATATCCAACAGGATAACTTAACCAGTGAGGAATGCATAGGTCTAAGACATTTATTTTTTTTTTCACCTGATGTAGTGCTGTAGCCTTCAGACAAAGGGGGTAACATTGTCCTATGGCCCAAAAAATATAGTTCTTACCGATAACGGTATTTCTCTAAGCCCATGACGGCACCACGGAGAGAGGGGATCCGCCCACCAAGGACAGGAAACCTACGGATAAAAAGGCGGTACCACTCTCCTGCATCAGTTGTTTACATAGATAACGATGGGAGACTACTAAGACATTTGTAAAATTTTAACTGTTTAGCATAACAAGATACCGCGTGACTTTAAACTATAAATAGACTATGGCACTATTTCAATGTGTGCACCCATAAGTGAAGGGAGGGAATGTACGGGTGCCGTCATGGGCTCAGAGAAATACCGTTATCGGTAAGAACTATATTTTTCTCTGATCGCCCATGACGGCACCACGGAGAGAATTGCATAGATAGTACATTCAGGGAGGGACCACCGCCTCCAGAACCCTTTTACCGAAAGTAAGGTCTGAAGAGGAGATTAGGTCCAATCTATAGTGCCTATAGAATGTGGATGGTGAGGACCAGGTAGCAGCTCTACATATCTGGTCTATGGAAGCTCCGGCCTTCTCCGCCCAGGAAGTTGCTACTGCCCTTGTTGAGTGAGCTTTAACCTCCCCGGGAACGGACATCCCACTTGCGGAGTATGATAGACTGATGGCGTCTGTGATCCATCTTGCTATGGTGGCTTTAGATGCTTTTTTCCCCTTCCGGGGACCCTGGAAACACACAAAGAGAGGAATCCTCCCTACTCTCTCTAGTGACTTCTAGGTAGTGTAAGAGACATCTTCTTACATCTAGTGTATGTAATGTTTGTTCCTCGTTCTTAGGGTTGGGACAGAAGGAGGGGAGATATCTCTTGAGACCTGTGAAATTTTGAAGCCACTTTCGGGAGATATGCTGGGTCTGTTTTTAGAACAACCCTATCCTCTAGAAATTGTGTGAGGAGGGTTGGCTGAAAGAGCCTGTAAGTCGCTAACCCTACGGGCAGAAGTGAGGGCGACTAATAGAGCTGTTTTGAGAGATAGCGTTTTTATTGTAGCTTCGTGTAATGGTTCGAATGGAGGACTAGTCAGGGCTTTAAGGACTAAGTTTAAGTCCCATTGAGGAACCACTTTTACTGGCAGAGGCCTCGATCTTCCTGCCGCCCTAATGAATCTAGAGACCCATCTATTTGAAGCCAAGTCAAAATTAAATAGGGCACCTAATGCTGCCATGTGAACTTTTAGGGTACTGGTGGCTAAACCCATTTCCAACCCGTTTTGTAGGAACTCTAATATGGAATTAATGGGAAACTTTCCCTATTTTAGCACCTGAAAAGGACAGAAACTTTTTCCATATTTTGCCGTACTGTTTTGTTGTAACCGGCTTCCTACTTTTTAACAGAGTTGAGATTAACCCCGAAGAGAACCCTCTGCTTTCTAATATTTTCCTCTCAAGAGCCAGGCTGTCAAGTGCAAGTTCTTGACTCGTGGATGACAGATTGGGCCCTGTGACAACAGATCCTGGAGGTCTGGTAATACCCAAGGGTCGGATATTGACATCTTCCTCATCCATGAGAACCAAGGTCTCTTCGGCCAGAACGGGGCAATTAAGATGACCAGCGCCCCGTCCTCCCGAATCTTCCTCAGCACTGCTGGAATCAGAATGAGGGGAGGGAAGGCATAGACCAGATGGTGACCCCAAGGAAACAAGAAAGCGTCCACGGCTACTGGGTTCCCCAGGGGAGATAGGGAGCAAAAGGAGGTTACTTTTTTGTTTAAATGGCTCGCGAAGAGATCTATTTTGGGAACATCCCATTTTTGCGTGATCTGGGTAAATATCTCTGGATTTAGTTCCCATTCCCCCTGTTTTAGGCTGGATCAACTGAGGAAGTCTGCCTTGTAATTGTCTACCCCCTTTATGTGTAGGCTTGTCAGGGATAGAAGGTTGTTCTCGGCTATTTGAAGGATCGAGTTGGCCACTTCCATTAGACTTTAGGAACGGGTACCCCCCTGATGGTTTATGTAAGATACTACCACCCGATTGTCCGACATCACCCTTGCATGGTGAGATTGAAGGACTTCCGAGAATTCCTGAAGGGCAAATTTTACTGCCAGGAGTTCCTTCATATTGGAGGAATTGTTTGCAAGGGATGGAGACCAAATGCCCTGAGCTACTAGGTCGCCCAGATGAGCCCCCCACCCTGAGGGGCTTGCGTCCGTGGTTAGGACCTTCGAGATCGGGATTACCCATGGGACTCCCTGGGAAAGATTTTCCTGCAACGTCCACCAAGTCAGAGAGTGATTGGTGCGAGGAGACAATGTTAACCGCCCGTCTAAATGCTCTCCTAGGAGGATTTGCTCTGACAGTAGCTGCCATTGGAGATCTCTTGAATGTAGTTGGGCCCACTGGACTGCCGGGATGCAGGAGGTCATAGAGCCTAACAGGGACATGCCCTGACGGAGTGTTATAGAGGGGAGAGATTGTACTCGACGCTAAGCTTTTTATCTTTTGTATTTTGCTCTCTGGGAGCCGGCATTCCATTTTTCTGGAGTCTAGAGTGAGACCTAGGTACTCCTGAACCTGAGAAGGCACCAGTCTGGATTTCTCTAGGTTTATTAGCCAGCCCAGGTCCTTTAGAGAATGAATCACTAGACCTAGTTGATTCTTGCAATGTTGCGGGGAGGAGCCTATCACCAGGAAATCGTCCAGATATGGTACGATCAGGGTGTTTTCTTCCCTGAGGTGAGGCATTACCTCCGCGACCAGCTTTGTAAAAACCCTCGGGGCTATTGCTAGGCCAAATGGTAGGGCTGTGAACTGGAAGTGGCTTAGGACTCGCTTGATGTGGACCGCCATTCTGAGGAATCTTTGGTGATCCTTGTGTATTGGGACGTGATAATATGCGTCCTTCAGGTCCAGGACCACCATGAAGCATTGAGGAAACAGCATTTTGATCAATGACTTTATCGTTTCCATCTTGAATGCTTGAACCTCTAGGTAATTGTTTAGGTTTTTCAAATGGATAATGGTCCTGAAGGAACCATCTGGTTTCTTTCTCAGGAATAGAGGGGAATAGTACCCTTGCCCTCTTTTTTGAGGGGGAACTTCCAGGAGTACTCCTTTTTTAACTAACCCCACAATCTCGTTTTCTAGCGTTAACTGCTCTTCTGCCGAGGATCTTGTAGATGTTATCTTGAAAGAGGGACGAGGGTACCTCTTGAATGTTAACCTCAGTCCTGATTTTATGATGTTTAATATCCATTGACTGGAGGTAATCTTTTCCCAGGCTGGGAGAAAGAGAATCTCCCTCCCACCTGGGGCGAACCTTCATTGTGGAGGTTTCTTGCTGTCATTGAGGTTTTTGTTAAAGATAAATCCTTTATTCCTGTTCTTATCTTCCCACTTCCCCTGGCCTCTCCCTGGGTTCTTACGGAAAAACCTCTTGTTCCGAAAGGGCTTCCTATAAGAGGGGAGACCCAGAGAGGGGAAGGACTTTTTCTTGTCCCCTGCTTTTTCCAAGACGTCATCTAGAGTTGACCCGAACAGACTCTCCTTCACAGGGGATGGTACACAGTTTTGTTTTCGTTTGCAGGTCGCCTGGCCAATTCTTAAGCCAGAGGGCGCGCCTGGCCGCATTAGCAAATACTGCTGCTCTGGCGGATAGCCTGATGGAGTCGGCCGAGGCATCGGCTAGGAAAGCCGCGACCCCTCTCATTACGGGTAATGTGTTCAGAATTGAGTCCCGGGAAGTTTTCCCCTTTAATTGACCCTCTAGTTGGTTCAGCCAGATCATCAGGGAGCGTGAAGTGCATGCTGCTGCAACTGCCGACTTCAGGCCTCCTCCCGCTGCCTCCCAGGAGCCCTTGAGAAAGGCATCTGCCTTCTTGTCCATGGGGTCTTTTAGAACCCCCATGTCCTCAAACGGGAGGGCAAATTTCTTTGAGGCTTTAGCAATTGCTACATCTAATTTGGGGGCCTTTTCCCAAAAGGACCACGATTCTTCCTCGAAGGGGTATTTCCTTTTTGGAGTTAAGAGAGTCTTCCTCATGGGCTTCTTCCATTCCTTCTTAATTAAGGCTGCAATTGCTTCGTTAAGCGGAAAAGCTCTTCTCTTTTTCTGTTCTAGGCCCCCAAACATGATGTCTTGTACTGTTTTTTTAGGATGGGAGTCTACCAGCCCCATGGTACTTCTCACCGCCTTTATGAGGCCATCGGTATCCTCTAGAGGGAAACAGTTATGTCCCCCTGAGGAAGAAGTAGATGATGCAGATGAGTCGGAGGAGTCGGAGGACGCTGAACTCTCACTATCACTTTCGGATTTTGAGACTGGAGATGGGGACCTGTATCTGGTCTTTCTCCTTTTTTTTCCACTTTTTAGTGATCTAAAGGTGTCCTCCACTTGCTCTTTAATTAGGCTTTTAAGATCTGTTGCAAACCCTGGAAGGTTTTCAGATACAGTCTGCTGAATGCAAGTATTGCATAGTCTCTTATCCCATGTAGGTGGAAGATCCTCTCTACAGATGGCGCAACTTTTGTGCTTAGTTTTACCTACGCTTTTCCTCCCCTAAAAGAGACAAATAACAATCTTACTGTCTCTGACATTCACGAAGATCCACTTACCACCTCCAGGACCCATAAATACCGGTTGGGGATTCTCTGCCTCTGGCTTTTTCCCCCGAAGCCGTACTGGACTCCTTACTGTGTTGGGACCTTTGGCGTTCTTTGCTGGTGTCCTGGTGCCCTTTTTGCTGTCGCCTTTTTTGCTGCTGCTGCGGCGATGCTACAGGTGGAGGTGATTCGGGCAGAGGTGATGCCGGGTCGCTCATACTGCTGCTGGTCTGCGAATGCTGCCTTGCCCTCGGCTGAGCTGGCGCTGCGGCACTATTACTCTTGAGGCTCCTGCCTATTACTGCAGAGCCACTGGGAGGATGTGGATTCTTCTATTTAAACCCTCCCGCCGCTTCTTTTTTTTTTTGTTCACCTGCGCAGTAGCGACTGCTCCCCAGAGAGGAGCGCCGAACGCCGGCGCCTGCGCAATAAGCCCCGGCGCCCACACTTGCCCACACACTGCGCAAAGCGCTCTAGCGGCAACCCCGCCGGCGCCTGCGCAGACCGCACCAAGTGCCCGGCCGGAAGCTCCGCCGGCGCAGACCGCGCCAAGCGCCCGGCCGGAAGCTCCGCCGGCGCCTGCGCAGACCGCGCCAAGCGCCTGGGCGGAAGCCCCGTCCAAATGGTGATTCGTCGGCGCCTGCGCGAAGCGTCCTATCCTCGCGAGACCAGCCCCGGGTATGCGCCGAGCTTTCAAGATGGCGCCCGGGAAGCAGATATGGCGCTGCTGACCGGCACCCCCGGTCCTATGCAGCCCCTGTAGCGCGATCTCTGCACGCCCGATGGCGGTGCAGCGTTCAGACTGATGCTTAATTTAGGGAGGGTCGTGCTGCACCTCCCGCAACCACAGAGGGACCCCCCTGGATGTTGCCGCTGCTGCATCTTACCTGGGGAGGTGACCGCGAACTCCTTGTCACCTCCCCCGCACACCCTGTCGGCCCACTGGCTCCCAGCGGTGGCGCTTCGGGTCACCACCCTAGCCGAGGCAGAGGGACCCCAGCTGCCTGAATCGGACTGGTTGGCCCCGGAATTCCAACGACGAACTGGTAAGTCCGTAGGTCTCCCATCAAGGACAGGAAACCAACTGATGCAGGAGAGTGGTACCGCCTTTTTATCCGTAGGTTTCCTGTCCTTGGTGGGCGGATCCCCTTTCTCCGTGGTGCCGTCATGGGCGATCAGAGAAATTATGTATGAAAGAATCATTTCGTCAGTTGAACAATACCACCTGTTATGGAAAGTTGACATTCAACCCCCTGTCGACTTACAGGGCCCAACTTGAAACTATTCTTAAACAGGCTATTGAGCATGATATTACCAGAGGTCTGGCTTCAGCATTCATAGTCGTAGAACCCACTATATCTTCTCCTAAAAATTCATAAGAACGCCAAAATACCACCTGGTCGACCAATTATTTTGGGTAGAGGGAACTTCTTGGAGCATGTGAATCAATGGATTGACCTTCATTTACAACCATTAGTTGAGAATCTCCCATCCTTTCTAAAGGATACAGGTGAGCTCCTTCGCAAGGTCGATGGCCTGTGTTTAGACAAGGATCTTGTATTGGTGTAGAGGGATTCTACACCAATATAAAAGATTCAGATTTCCTTAGGGCCGTACACTATTACCTTGATACATCTACTCTGTCTTCAGGTTTAAGGGATCTTCTATTGGAACTATTAGAATTCACATTAACTTTATTTGTAAGTGGTCCTTTTTCCTGCAGCTCCATGCGACAGCCATGGGAGCTGCTTTTGCACCATCTGATGCCAATTTGTTCCTGGCTGTGGGAAAGGGACCTCTTCTTGTAAGATCAGTTATCAATGGACAGCATCCCTTTTTGGACACGGACATTGATATCCACTTGGTCTGGCAGGGCACAGCCATTGACCTGCAGGAGTTCATTTTGAGCCTGAACAGCAGTGACCTCATCATTCATCTCACTGTTGTGTGGTTTCCTAATAAGATTGAATTCCTTGATGTCAACATTAGGAATGTTCCAGAGGGTTTTGTTCAGACTGATTTTTCGGAAAGCTACTTCTAATATGCTGCTGCATGCCTCCTCCTGTCACCCTAGACATATGATAAAATCATTCCCCACGGGTCAGTTCCTCCACCTCATCTGTTCCACAGATGATGATTTTGAGACACAGGCGAAGGAACTCAAAATGCATTTTTTAGAAGTGGATACGGCCAACGTTTGATAAAGAGAACATATAATAGGGCTAAAATATTCATCCCGCCAATCTTTGCTTTATAAAATTGAGGGTAATAACCTTAAAATAGATAAAGTTAGGTTCACTACCGACAATCATTCTCATTCTAAACAGGTACGGGAAGCCCTGCAGAGAACTTCGATGATACTTAAAGTTGACCCAACTATTGGGAAATTTATATCCAATAGACCGGTCATCACCTTTAGGCGTGCAAGGAATCTACGTCAGAGGTCCCCAACTCCAGTCCTCAAGGCCCACCAACAGGTCATGTTTTCAGGATTTCCTTTGCATTGCACAGGTGATGCAATTATTACCTGGGCAAAACTAAGGAAATCCTGAAAACATGACATGTTGGTGGGCCTTGAGGACTGGAGTTGGGGACCTCTGATCTACGTGACCATCTCACCCATAGCCACTATGTAGGCAAACGAAGGGTTACCTTTTTGGACAATTTTGAATGTAGGGATAGATGTGTCCCATGTGGTCACCCCCACTTTCCACACTTATAGAAACATACAGGCCATTAACACCCAGAAACTTATGAAGAACTTGCAGTCCTCATTGGCCCCAATCTTCTCCATCTCATGTCCCGATTCTGCACTGAAGCATTACAATGAAACCCTGCAAAGTGCTCTGGATGAAGCTGCTCCTCCTATACATAAAACAACTCGGCACAGACTGCAACAACCGTGGCACACGCTGCAAACACGTTTCCTGCAGCGGTGCTCCAGGTGCGCAGAACGTCTGGAGAAAATCTAATCTACCCGAAGATTTCATCCATTATAAGTTCATGCTAAATACATACAATTCTGCCCTTTACCTCTCCAAAACAAACACCCTCATCACCTCCTGTCCAATAACCCTAAACGTCTCTTTGACACGTTCCAGACCCTACTCAACCCAAGAGAGCAGGCCCCAACCACGGATCTCCGTGCTGACGATCTGGCCAATTACTTCAAAGAAAAAATTGACCACATTCGACAGGAAATAATCTCCCAATCTCTTCATACCATGCACTGTCCTCCATCCCCCACTGCATCTAGTTCACTCTCTGACTTTGAAGCAGTTACAGAAGAAGTAAGCAGGTTCCTTGCATCTTCTCGCCCGACCACTTGCACCAGTGACCCCATTCCTTCACATCTCCTCCAGTCCCTTTCCCCGGATGTCACCTCTCACCTAACAAAAATATTCAACCTTTCCCTCACTTCCGATATTTTTCCCTCCTCATTTAAGTATGCCATCATACATCCATTACTTAAAAACCATCCCTCGATCAAAACTGTGCCGCTAATTATAGACCTGTCTCTAATCTTCCCTTCATCTCTAAACTCCTCGAACGCCTGGTCCACTCCCGTCTTACCCGCTATCTCTCAGATAACTCTTCTCGACCCTCTTCAATCTGGCTTCCGCTCTTTACACTCTACTGAAACTGCCCTCACTAAAGTCTCTAATGACCTACTAACAGCTAAATCTAATGGTCACTACTCCATGCTAATTCTCTTGGATCTCTCTGCAGCATTTGATACTGTGGATCCTCAGCTCCTCCTCACTATGCTCCGCTCCATCGGCCTCAAGGACACCGTTCTCTCCTGGTTCTCCTCCTATCTCTCTGACCGATCCTTCACTGTATGTTTTGCTGGTTCCTCCTCCTCTCACCTTCCCCTTACTGTTGGGGTTCCTCAAGGATCAGTCCTAGGCCCCCTCCTCTTCTCGTTGTATACTGCCCCTATTGGACAAACAATCAGTAGATTTGGTTTCCAGTACCATCTCTATGCTGAAGACACCCAATTATACACTTCTCCTGTTCTCACGCCTGCCTTATTAGAAAACACCAGTGATTGTCTTACCGCTGTCTCTAACATCATGTCCTCCCTCTATCTGAAACTAAACCTGTCAAAAACTGAACTCCTTGTGTTCTCTCCCTCTACTAACCTACCTTTGCCTGACATTGCCATCTCCGTGTGCGGTTCCACCATTACTCCAAAGCAACATGCCCGCTGCCTTGGGGTCATCCTTGATTCTGACCTTTCATTCACCCCCTACATCCGATCACTGGCTCACTCTTCTTACCTGCATCTCAAAAACATTTCTAGAATTCGCCCTTTTCTTACTTTCGACTCTGCAAAAACTCTTACTGTTTCACTTATTCATTCTCGTCTGGACTATTGTAACTCTACTAATAGGCCTCCCTCTTACCAAACTTTCCCCGCTCCAATCTGTCCTGAATGCTGCTGCCAGGATCATATTCCTCACCAACAGTTACACCGATGCCTCTACCTTGTGCCAGTCATTACACTGGCTACCCATCCACTCCAGAATCCAGTACAAAACTACGACCCTCATCCACAAAGCACTCCATGGCTCAACACCACCCTACATCTCCTCCCTGGTATCAGTCTACCACCCTACCCGTGCCCTCCGCTCCGCTAATGACCTCAGGTTAGCATCCTCAATAATCAGAACCTCCCACTCCCGTCTCCAAGACTTTACATGTGCTGCGCCGATTCTTTGGAATGCACTACCTAGGTTAATATGATTAATCCCCAATCCCCACAGTTTTAAGCATACCCTAAAAACTCATTTGTTCAGACTGGCCTACCGCCTCAATGCATTAACCTAACGATCCCTGTGTGGCCTATTAAAAAAAAAAATTAAAAATCAGGTTCCTCACATCATGTTCTCATACCCTTTATGCAGTTAATAGCCCTCTGTGTCTGTACTGCTACATACTTAGGCAGTTAACTGGTTCATGCAGCTTTACATGAACACCCGAGCCTTACACTATGGCCGGTCCGAATAACTAAAGCAATTGTTATCATCCACCTCTCGTGTCTCCCCTTTTCCTCATAGTTTGTAAGCTTGCGAGCAGGGCCCTCATTCCTCCTGGTATCTGTTTTGAACTGTATTTCTGTTATGCTGTAATGTCTATTGTCTGTACAAGTCCCCTCTATAATTTGTAAAGCGCTGCGGAATATGTTGGCGCTATATAAATAAATAATATTATTCTGTCCCAACCTGGAGCGATGTATATCTTTAGTGGTAGAAAAGATTATGGTCATAAAATTGAATACATGCAGGGGAGGATTAAGGGTAGCCAGGGCCCCGGGCTGTTCTGACACTGGGGGGGGCCCCACAGTCATGTGATGGGGTCATTCGACGGAGTCATCAGATACCTGAACCAGATTATTCCAGAAAATTAGTTGCTGTGTGAAACTATAACCTGTCAAATATCCATTGATCTAGTTAATTTACCCTTCAGTTAGGAAGAAAAAAAAAACAAAGCAAAAAAACACAACACTATCACCATAAGTGCCAGTATTCACAGGAGATCTGTACTTAGTATGCAGTGTCTGTGTAGAGGTCATACAGTGATCACCGGTGACATTATACACAGGAGCTCTGTATATAGTATACAGTGTATAGTGTCAGTGTATAGGTAACACTGACTCACCAGTGACGTCTCTAGGTAAAGTCCTTCATCTTTCATCCAGCACAGACCGCCATCACTTCATCCAGCCAGATCTGTCTCCAATCCTGCCCCATGCTTCATTCTGCCCCGTGTCACCAATCATGCCCCCAGTGTGTCCAGCATCTCTGCCCCCAGTGTCCAGCACACTGGCCCGGGCCCCCCGGATTGCCCTGATGACGGCGGGCAATCTGAGCGGTAGCCCAGTGCCCCCCCCCCCCCCACACCACTGGGCCCTGGGTTACCGCCCAGATTGACCCCATTATAATCTGCCCCTGCTTACATGTATAACGAGGTATGTTTATTATGCCACTTGTCCATGTGGTTTGAGCTACAAAGTTATTCTGTATTTATACATATGGACTATATGATTGTGTTTTTGGTTCTTCCCTCAACTTGTTATGAATGCATACATAGAATAGTGTGAACCTTCTCAGAAAAAACCCTGAAGTTATTTTTATTTTTTTTTTAAATGTTTGAGGGTATGTGCACACGTACAGGTTTTTCGCGTTTTTGCGATAAAAATGCATTACAAACTGCAGACATATGCATCCTATCATTTAGAATGCATTCTGCAATTTTTGTGCACATGTGTTTTTTTTTCCCGCAAAAAAAAACGCGTTGCGGTAAAAAAGTAACATGTTCATTAATTTTGTGGATTTTTCGCATTTTTCCCGCTATTCTATGCATTGGGAAAAACGCACAAAAAACGCGTCAAAAACACGAAAAAAACGCATGCGGATTTCTGGCAGAAATGTCCGGTTTTTGTCAGGAAATTTCTGCTACAAAATCCTGACATGTGCACATACCCTAACTATAGCAAAGTATAACATGAAATTCAACTATGTAGTAACATTTGTTAGAGTTGTTTTAGTTGTAGTTACAGTTAGTTATCAAGGCACAAATTTGTAATTTCTGTGCAGAATTCATTAAGGCCGTGTAACCTTATTCAAAACAAAAGAAAAATTACATTTTATTTGATAATGACCAACCATGTTCACATTACAGTTTTACATGTATTATTTGAATACATGTTGCAATATTAAAATAGCTAAAAACACTTGTACTGTTACGTTCATTTTTGACCGGACCTATTAAAGTGTATAGTTGACCCGAACAGCAGGGTTAATAATCCTCACACAGCGCTGTATTTCTCCACTAATGAGGCCGGACTTTAATTCATCTCACTAAATATAACCCAAGAAGCAATTTTCTAGCTCAAATCTCATCTGCTTAATTTTAGGTCTTATGACATCATATTTTATAGAATTTGATGTTCCTTTAGAAGGTATCACTACTACATAGGATTGGGAAATATCTGAAAGTCTAATATAATTAATAAATAATCCGTCGTAAAGACCCTCTATAACAATGCGAAATCTCAGAATTTTCTACCTTGGTAAAAAAAAATTAATGACTTCACATGACTATATATATACCCCCTGGAGCAACAATCCACGTATAGCCGCCTTTCACAGAACCTTTATCTGAATTTATTTCATCTGAATTTCAGGTACTGAAAGATCCACACAAGCCTCAGGCCAAAAGGAAACTTCTGGACAATGGATGTCAGTCGGACTCCAAGAGAGGCCATGAAGCTTCAGAATACGGCGGTCAACAGACAGGACATCCACGCACCTGACCTGGCCCCATTTATTCATAGACATCCCTTCAGCTTTATGGATTATCATCTAATCCGTCCTGAACCTGCTTCTCTGGCCATCTGTTGATCTACAGACCCCACATCCTGTTTTCCAATGATTCTATGGAACCTTCCAACACCATATTCAAGATACGTGGCTGCCACTCCCAGTACATAGTGGTGTGAAGGTGTTTGCATCCTTCTCGATTTCTTATTCTTCTGCATGTTTGTCAATTACATGTTTCAGATAATACAAACCTTCATTTAAAAACTGTTTGTTTGAAGGGAAAAGGAAAATCCAAACCTACAAGGCCCTATGTGAAAAAGTGATGGCCCCTCTTAATCTATGGTTTATCACATCTTTGGAAAGCGAAGTTCAATTTCCCTACCCAAACCCAGGCCCGATTACTGCCACACCCGTTCTCACTTAAGAAATCACTTAAATAGGACCTGGCTGACAAAGTGAAGTAGACCAAAAGATCTTTAAAACCAAGACATGCTGCGATCCAAAGAAATTCTAGAACAAATGAGAAAAAGTAATGGCTTTATAGCATTTTTCAGCCTGTTTGATCTCCATTTCCGAAGCTTTGGGACTCCAGCGAACCACAGTGAGCCATTATCCACAAAAGGCAAAAACATGGAACAGTGGTGAACCTTCTCAGGAGTGGCCAGCCGGTTGACCAAAATAACCCCAAGATCACAGTGATGACTCATCCAAGAGGTCACAACACCCATCAACATTCAAATTACTGCAGGCCTTTAAAGAAAGCCCCCCCCCCCCCATAAAAAAATATCTGGCAAGTGGAGACAGCAGAAGGGCTCTTGTACCGAGATCTGTGTTGCTGCCAGGTCCCTCGATGTTCCAGCTACACTGCAGTTCGCACACAGATCGGTTCCCAGTATCTCAGCTCTGAATGATACCGCGCCAATGAAACAGTTTCTGGCCAGCTGCGGAGCCCACCGCTGCGGAATGCAGAGACCCCACAGTGACAGATTCATATGTGAGCCCATTCACTTGCCAATTCTATTGTTTAGGGTGGAGGAACATCTGCTTTTTTGGAGGGGTTAACAGTAGATCAAGAATAATACATTTAAAAATGGAAAATAAAATCTAAATACTGTATATATTGATCCAGTAGATGGCACCGCACAATAAATAAGGACCAATATGAACATAAATCACTGTATTAACTGAGTTGAGTATTCAAATAATGTATAGCCATGAATACATGATAAAATACCTTTACTTCTTGTAGCTTTTTAACCTTTTGTGATTTATAATTTATTCATGGCTATACCTCAGTTTTGAACACCAGATCCATTTACCTTTTTTTTACATGTACCATATGCCTGTACGGTAACTGCCAGAGCACTTTACCGATTCTTCTTTTGTGTATATGCAGCGCCCCAGAGACCTGGTCATTGCAGTAATGTCGTTCTGCCACTAAGGTGAGTGATGGTACGTCTGATGGCACTAAAGGAGTTCATCTGACCAGGTATCACCAGCACACATTACACTTCACACTCCGGCCACTAGGGGGAGCAAAAGGTTTTATTTATTAGGCCATTCACACTGGTAAAACTAGGGGCTGGATAGGAAGTTAGTCAGAAGCTGACTGGGTTTTGTCCAGGCAACATCCCGTGGCAGGGGGTGTTGCGGGGAAGATTCAGGGGGGTCCCTGTCAGGCGTGGGAACCTGGCAGGTACCTAGCGACCAGAACAGAACCTTACGGAACCGCGCCTGCACACCCCGCGGCGGTATTTTAAGAAAGACGCGAAGGATATTGTGGAACAGTGAGAAACGAGATCAAGCACAAAGGAGAGCCAGTAGGAGTCGTGCCCAGAGAATGGCAACATCTTACTGAGGCGCGTAGCCCGTGGCCGGAACACCGAGGAAGTAACTGACTGCCTTACTTCAAACTCCGCAGGACAGTTAATTATAGGTTGGCTGTCTACCATACATCACCTAAGCAGACATAGGGGGAAACTCGTGGAGAGGGGCATCTCTAGGGTCCTGGAAGAACTCAGCCTACCTGTCAAACGGGTGCGTCCTATCCAGACCAACTTGGGGGACGGAGAACTAGAAAGAACTGGAACGAATGAGAATAGAAGTTGTGAGGACTATCCCAAATGCTCAGCAGGGAAGCACTACAACACAGGCGCTAGTGGTAGGCACTGATTTCCACCTGCAAAGGGAACTCTGGATGTGCCTTTGGACCGGCCGGTCTCGGACAGCCCTGTTAACTGTGCTCTGGACTGAGGATCCTGAAGTCACCAGTAAAGAGGTAAAGAGACTGCAACCCTGTGTCCTCGTTATTGTCTGCACCTCACACCATCACCACCTACACTACTGGGAAGCCCTGTGGACTCACTTCACCTGTGGGAAGGTTTACCATCTAGCTGCCATCACTTCACCCCAGTGGACCCCAAGTAGCATCGGTCACCCTGACCGAATACCACAGGTGGCGTCACAAAACCTTGACAGACTTGTATCACCTTTTATTGGACGCCCCTTAGAGTCACGGACCGGGTCCAGCCACCGTGACTACCCCAGAACAGAGAGAGGACCGGTACCGAGTAACCCGCGGCCCTGCGTCTGGGGGCACTCCATATAGACATCCACCATTTACTGTGGTACAGTACCGTATGTACCAGTAAACAGAGGAACAAGAAATATACCGTATATCGCGCTGACATTTTGACCCACAGACCACATGAATTGAAAAAGGAAGAGCTGTACCGGAGTACAAGACAGGAATCGTGGAGAGCTCCCCAGACACAAATCTTACAGCTTTGAGATGTTGGATATCCGACTGGTCGGAAATGGTGAGAAGAGAACAAGAAACTCAAACAGGTGTGCAAGAGAAATACCAAGAAGCAAAAGTCTAGGCATCCATTATTTCCTGGGGTAGAAGACCATTTGAGTGGGTTTCTGAAAGAGCAAAGGCTTTGGTTGTGTTCAGGGCCGATATTCAAGAATTTGGCCTTACAATGTCCCCACAATTAGAAGCATCCCCAGAAGATTTCAAAGCATCCCAACACTGTCTGGACGGCTTCCCTCAGCTATGTGAACTGTCTTCAGCATCTTCCAGCGTAAACATTGTTGTGGAACTTGAAGTTCTTAAACATGCACTTTTATTCAAGTCCTTTGTTGATCGAAACATTGAAGAGAGGGGATCCAGAACTGGCTAAGGAGCACCTATAAAAGGGCCATATATGGTCTGGATTTCACCACGTTTCTGGACACTCCTACGCCAACATGGGACCATATATGGCCTGGATTCCCCACACGTTTCTGGACACTCCTACGCTAACATGGTACCATATATGGCCTGGATTCCCCACACGTTTCTGGACACTCCTACGCTAACATGGTACCATATATGGCCTGGATTCCCCCACACGTTTCTGGACACTCCTACGCTAACATGGTACCATATATGGCCTGGATTCCCCCACATGTTTCTGGACACTTCTACGCTAACATGGTACCATATATGGCCTGGATTCCCCCACACGTTTCTGGACACTCCTACGCTAACATGGTACCATATATGGCCTGGATTCCCACACGTCTCTGGACACTCCTACGCTAACATGGGACCATATATGGCCTGGATTCCCCCACACGTCTCTGGACACTCCTACGCTAACATGGGACCATATATGGCCTGTATTCCCCCACATGTTTCTGGACACTCCTACGCTAACATGGTACCATATATGGCCTGGATTCCCCCACATGTTTCTGGACACTCCTACGCTAACATGGTACCATATATGGCCTGGATTCCCCCACATGTTTCTGGACACTCCTACGCCAACATGGGACCATATATGGCCTGGATTCCCCCACATGTTTCTGGACACTCCTGCGCCAACATGGGACCATATATGGCCTGGATTCCCCCACATGTTTCTGGACACTCCTACGCTAACACGGTGCCATATATGGTCTGGATTCCCCCACATGTTTCTGGACACTCGCACGCTAACACGGGACCACGTATGGCCAGGATTCCCCCACATGTTTCTGGACACTCGCACGCTAACACGGGACCACGTGTAGCCAGGATTCCCCCACGTTTCTGCACGCTAACACGATTTCTCTCGCGCATCACCCCTACTCTGGAACCCTCTACCATCTAACACATCAGACTCTCACCTACCATCGAAACCCTCAAAAAGAACCTGAAGACCTACCTCTTCCGACAAGCCTAAAACCTGCAGTAACCAACGATCGACCAAACCGCTGCAAGACCAGCTCTATCCTCGCCTACTGTATTCTCACCCATCCCTTGTAGATTGTGAGCCTTCGCGGGCAGGGTCCTCACTCCTCCTGTACCAGTTATGACTTGTACTGTACCAGTTATGACTTGTATTGTTTAAGATTATTGTACTTGTTTTTATTATGTATACCCCTCACATGTAAAGCGCCATGGAATAAATGGCGCTATAACAATAAATGATTATAATAAATTGCATCGACTTTTCTCCATACCAATTTTCCAACATGATTGCTACGGAAGAAACAGCCATATTTTTGGGACCAAGGATCACAAATAACAATCAGCTGGTGCCTCGTCAGTCTACGTTCCCTCCACTGGTTATAAAAGTGCACGTTACTTGTATTCTGGCAATTCGTCTGGATGGAATTAAAAGCCGCACCTCTAATCATTATTGAGGGCAAAAAGGAGAAGATTGAACGAGCTTCAGGTATTTATATTCATGAAACGAAAAAGGCCTGGTGCACACAAGCAGTTAAGGAAATGGGACGATATAATGCTGCTGGTGGCCAAGGAAGCCTGCCAATACGGGACCCAGTTCACACTGTTCTCTCATGAAGTAAATTCTTGAATTTAGCAAAGTAGATGCAATAATGATTCCGCAGGAATGACTGCCTGCCTCAAGACTCTGGATAATGCAATAAACGTGCTATCCAAGGACCATTTTGTATGGAAATTAATGACTACATTGAAATTAGAATGGAGAGAAATCAGCGTGACGACTTTGTGAAGCCTAAACAGCAGGAAGTTGTGACTTGGGTGAAACATTCATGGGAGAAAAATCACGGACCATTGTGGTGCCAATTCCCCGCCAGCGTTTCCATGAAAAACACCTTCGCAGACTCCTGAGTGGAATTTGAAGTGTCACAGATTCACAGGGATAAGAGAAAGCGGCACGAGATCCTGATTCCAGGCCAAATGTGGCAAATTGTCCACAAGTGGATTCCATGGACAAGAGGCGCTCATTTACGGAAAGCGCTATTGATAGATAAGAGGAATTGGGGCCTACAAGTCTAACGGCAAAAGAGTCACAAGAAATTCATCACATTCAGGATTTGGAAAGCAATGATGTTACAGAATATTAGGACATGACGGACTAGATGTGGATTTTTGTTAATGAACACCAGTATAGTTGAATGCGGGGCCGGGAGTGTGCCGACAGCGGGGGGAGTGTGCCGACAGCGGGGGGAGTGTGCCGACAGCGGGGGGAGTGTGCCGACAGCGGGGGGAGGGGGGAGTGTGCCGACATGCGGGGGGAGTGTGCCGACAGCGGGGGGGAGTGTGCCGACAGCGGGGGGGGAGTGTGCCGACAGCGGGGGGAGGAGGGAGTGTGCCGACAGCGGCACACTTGAGCGGCCCACTACTGCCACCATCCCTTCTGGCATTTGCCAGAACTGCCCGATGGCCAGTCCGGCCCTGATTACCATTTATCCACAGATCCAAATATTAAGCCAGAACAGAGAGCCTCTCTTGTAAATGGTCTTGAAATTATTTTGAAACATAACGTTTTCTCTTTCTGCAATAAACGATCTATAATGGTTTGGGACTGATGGGGACTCAGGTCGCCCCACGATTTCCTAACATTTTCATGTTGAGATTAGAGTCTCTCCCATTATGTGTGGTCCCTACTGCGGTCACATCACATATTGCTGCTATATAGATATTTTTATTATATGGAGGGAACTGAACCTGAAGCCTATGCATTTGTCAAAGAGCTAAATAAATGACTGGCGATTAACTTTCACTGCACATATAACTAATGAGGATTTTTTTTAGATTTGGAGCCATTCAATATAAATGAAACTATAAATGAAACATTTTAAACCTGTGAATGGCAATGGGTATTTGGATTTCTACAGTACCAGGGGGAATTGCACTGTAACTGAGGATCATGTTATCCAATGAAAATTGCTAAAGAAACGGTTTATAGAAAAAAGGTATCCAAAAGAAATCAAAACAACCTTTGGAAAAAAAAATAGAATTAAACTAATTCCCTTAACAGTGGTAACGTTTGCACACATTATCATCGCTGTCCCCATTGTGGCTCACAATCTAAATTCCCTATCAGTAGGTCTTCGCTCTGGTTTCCAAACACGGGGAGAACATACAAACTCCTTGCAGATGTCCTTTGTGGGATTTGAACCCAGGGTTCCAAGGCTGCAGTGCTAACTACTGAGCCATTGTGCTGCCCATTAAACTGGAGAATCCTCAGGAAATATTGGTATCTTCTGGGGAAAAAAAAATCCTATTCTAAAGAAAAAAAAAAAAATCTGGTCCCAGTAGAACCACATAAAACATTTCTTAGAGGAATAACAGTCAAAAACACAATAGCATCAAGTTAATTGAAAAGATGACCAAAAAAAAAAAAACACCACACGATTGCCAAAAATTAAATATGCTCTCACCAAAAACAAAGAATTTTCTGTAATACTTTAGTTCATTTAATAAACAACCTGCAGCTTCCCATCTCCAGTCTAAGATTCTCTGTAACAATCTACGAGAAAGCAATTTACATCTCCAATATTAAAGGTACCGTCACTCTAAGCGACACTGCAGCGATACCGACAACGATGTCGATCGCTGCAGCGTCGTTGTTTGGTCGCTGGAGAGCTGTCACACAGACAGATCTCCAGCGACAAACGATCCTGAAGTCCCCAGGTAACCATGGTAAACATCGGGTTACTAAGCGCAGGGCCGCTGTAAAAAAAACAAACACTACATACTTACATTCCGGTGTCTGGTCAGGTCCCTCGCCTTCAGCTTCCAGCACTGACTGAGCGTCGGCCGGAAAGTACAGCGGTGACGTCACCGCTGTGCTCTGCTTTACAGCCGGCTGGCGCTCAGTCAGTGCGGGAAGCTGAAGGCGAGGGACCTGACCAGACACCGGAATGTAAGTATGTAGTGTTTGTTTTTTTTCCATTTACAACGGTAACCAGGGTAAACATCGGGTTACTAAGCGCCGCCCTGCACTTAGTAACCCGATGTTTGTCTTCACTGGTAACCAGGGTAAACATTGGGTTAGTAAGCGCGGCCCTGCGCTTAGTAACCCGATGTTTACCCTGGTTACCAGTGAAGACAATCGCTGAATCGGCGTCACACACGCCGATTCAGCGATGTCAGCAGGAGAACCAGCGACAAAAAGTGCTGGACTTTCCCCAGCGACCAACGATCTCCCATCAGGGGCCTGATCGTTGGTCGCTGTCACACAACGATTTAGTTAACGATATCGTTGCTACGTCACAAAAAGCCATGATATCGTTAACAATATCGTTATGTGGGACGGTACCCTTAGATCAGAGGAAAATGCTATAAAAACACAAGACAATGGCAAAAGTAATCTGTAATTGTAATAAACATTGTGTAGATGTATAGGAAGATGGAAACATCACTCGTGACTGATTCCTGCACTGTGTAATACTATGTAAATCTTCTGTTCCTCAGGAGCAGAAACATCGGGTGGGGAAGGTGCTACATGACAACAAGTCCTCTGTTATCAGCAGATCAGGAATATGGAGCCTCCTGCAGGGAGAAACCAGTAGGACAAGGTGGTCTTAATAGGGGGAGATTTGGGGGAGTCACATTGTAACTGATGTAAATACACAGCAGCTGGAGGTGAAGACGACCAGAGACGGGCAGGGGGGATCTTGCCCAGAAATTTAATCAAGGAGGATCAGCTGTAATTATATAAAATGTAATTACCTAAAACGCTCGGGAAGTGGCTTGGCGCGGCCAGCTTCATGGTGTGTTTGGTGTTGCTAGTGAGCAAATTGCAGGCGGTATTACGAAGGATGATGGTTTATAAAAACTAACTGAGGAGAACATTATCAATTTGCACAAATCCCTTACAAAAACCTGGTGGAATATAAAAAGCCTAGAGGAGTACAAGAGGCTCGGTTTGGTTCCGCGTGGATTGACCGTTCAAATTTTTCCAGCTTGGGATGTCAATATGTCGTTCAAAAATGTTTGGGAATCTAGTTTGTCTAAATGTGCTGTTATTGTGGACATGCCAATTGATCATGACCGTGTTATGACAACATCAACTAAAAATCTAAACTTGACACATTTGATATGGAAGGACAAGTTGTACCATTTAAAGAACGCCTTAAGACCACCATTGACTTATTTGAAATAGAGGTTATCAAAGGTAAAAACGAAAGTTCCTGCATGATAAATTGGACTTTGCCAGGATTTGACAATCAAAGGATATATAGATGGTCAAACGGAGGAGGGTAGATACGGTCCCTACAAGAGATGCTGCACATGTTGCAGCTATCAAACCAGTTTCAAGTGATTTTTTATCCTCCGATGTAAGCGAGGTAGAAGGCACACTAGGAGGGGTAGACGTAAGCCCCACGAATACCAAAAGGAGGGGAGGAGGCACAGGGACTGGTCCCCCACCTTTAGGAGGAATACGAGGAGGAACAGGAATCGCTAAAATATCCTATGGAAACTGATGCCCGGACTATGGGTGAGGTACAAATAATCAACTTACCTCCCCAAGTACTCTCCCCTGATGAGATTTCTCTATTGTCTAAAGGCCTCTCTTTCTCACAGACTAACTCACTGGATAAATTTGAGTTGACAAAGGACCTGTATCTTTTCTGTAGGCAGCTTACCTTCAAACTTTTATATCAGCCATCTGTGATTGACACACACCCTGATAGTGACAAGATTTCCGTGACCTGTTGGAATTGCTAGTGGAAAATGAGGATGGCCCTGGTAAGTCTTCTAGATTAACTGGTCGTTTACCCTCCCAAGCCACTCACACCTTTTCTTTATTTCTGGCAGTATAAATATTTTTAACACTGTCAGGAAGGATATTGATAAATTTAGACTAAAAGGAGGTCCCCCAAAAAAAATCTGACTAAAGGAGAGACCTGGGCTTTGCGACAACAGGACTCCTTTGTTATTAAGGAGGCAGATAAAGGAGGAAATCTAGTATCTGGCCCAAGGACATGTATACTAGGGAGGCCATATGACAATTGGATAACTTCTCATTATCAGGTTTTGCCTTCCGATCCAACGGCGGTTTTCAATACAGTTTGACCGATTGATTTCAGCTGCCTAGTACCATGGTATCATCGACAAGAAAGAAAAAGTTTCTCTACTAAGCATCCAAGGGTAGCAACACTGTACATGTTACCAAAAGTTCACAAATCCCTAGAGAACCGGCCAGGCAGGCCGATCATTTCCGGTATCGGTGGCCTGTTTGAACGACCTTGTATTTATCTGGACTATTTCTTACAACCTTTTGTTTGCTCCTTATGTTCTTTTGTCAGGGACTTGGCACATATAATTTAACTTTTGGAAGAACTTATCATACCAGCCGGCACCATTATTGTATCCCTTGATGTGAAATCACTACACCATGATTGAGCACCATTTGGGTATCCATGCAGTGGCTTTTTTTCTGGATAGGGGCCTGGGTTTGGATAGAAAGCATGACTCATTTTGGAACTTTGGAAAATACTAGAAAAAAAAACTCATTTTTGACTTATTTACTTACTTACAGGTAGGCCTCTGGGACCTCAATGGTTGCCAGATGTGCGCCTTCATATGCAAATCTCTTCATGAGATGGTGGGAGGACATCCACATGTGACATCTGGCACCCTTCCAGCATTTTGTATTTAGATGGTATTGGTGTATCGATGATATACTTCTTTTCTGGACTGGGCCTTTTGAGGACTAATCGCTTTATAGACAATCAATAGTAATCCATGGAATATCCATGGACATATACTTACAAGACATCAAGTGACTAAGAATTACTAAAGAGGGAAGGGAGACTTATGGTATGCCCACTGTATATAAAATCAGATTGTGCTTATTGGTGTGAACTAATATACTGAGTCAGGATATATGGTACATATTTGTGCAAACTATTGTGGGAGCCATTATATGTATTCTCTGCATAAAGGAACTTTGAACACAAGTAACCCTGAACATACGGTGTTGGTTTTTGAATTATGCTATTTTGAGGTACCCGTGCACATATGAATCTAGTTATTAGACTCTGATGAAAACTCAATAGAGACCCTGATGGGGGCCCATCTGTGAAAACGTTTTCTAGACTCAATATTGTGAGGTGAGAATTTAAACCGACACCTCTCAGGTTGCACTGACCCGACCATTTAGTGATAGCACACCCAGTATCTTTGGTGCTACGAGATACGTTCTTGATACGCTCTGAGACATTGATTGTCTCCCCACTGTGTGTGTGTTTTTGTGTGTGTGTGT
The DNA here is from genome assembly GCF_032444005.1 of Ranitomeya imitator. Lineage (NCBI taxonomy): Eukaryota > Metazoa > Chordata > Amphibia > Anura > Dendrobatidae > Ranitomeya > Ranitomeya imitator. The sequence continues at coordinate 597,850 of NW_027194006.1, forward strand.
GTGTGTGTGTGTGTGTGTGTGTGTGTCCTTTCCTTTTGGTATTTTAGGGTGATATAGGGAATCTAGGGATACTGACGTTGAGAGGGGGCGCCATATCATCAACTAGGGTGCCAACCTCCGCAGTCAGGTAGGGAATCATTTAGGACCTACCAGGGCAAAAATAGTCTCCTTTCCCTCTTTAATAATTCTTAGTCATTTGACGTCTTGTAAATATATGGGAGTCCCTTGATTGTCACTAAGGTTGACATTTTTAAATATATTAATAAAAGGTATATTTTAAGGGTTTATTTTGTTTTGAGGTGTTTAAGTTGATTTGGAACCCCAATATTCTTTCTTTTGAGTTTTTTCTTTAATAGTATGGCTGGTTTCCTATCCAGACCTATTGACACTAAAAAATGGCTAGATGATGCCAGAGAGGTCTTCTTGGAAGTGGAGTCCGATTCCCTGTCTTCTGCGGGTTCTTCTCTCAAAACATTATTCTGAGCTCCTTGAGGCATTTAAGGAGAATATTAAATCTTGGTGGGAAGTGCAATCTCTAGAGAACTACACTAAAAACAGAAAACTGTCCCTCGGGGGCTCAGGATCTATTCGACTCCTGCCCCAAGGTGCAGAACCCCAGCATTGTTGAATGCCTGGGAAGATGAATTAACATCCTCCCTACACATAATGCAGATATTAGAAGAGGAAAAGAAAACCTTGGGGGAAACCTCACTGAAAGTGAAGGAACTAACAGAGTACCCTGAAATATAAAACAGCCCCGGAGTTCGGGACGAAGGAGGAGAGTTTGAAATAGGCGGAGAAGTACCAACTGAATATAAAGGAAAGGAAACAAATATTTCTGAGGGATACAGCAGAATTTAGAGAGAAAATGGCCTACCCACTGTCATCAGGGAATAAGAGTGCCCCGACTGATATCTCCTCCGATATGGAGTCATTTGACGCCGAGGGCATACCAAAATATCTTATCTCTAGAACATATCCGAGGAATAGAGGACGTGGTCATAGAGGAATAGAGGACAAGGGATGGATAGATTCCCCCCAAATATCCATTCAAACACACAGGCAACAACTGAAAATGGTGCTTCAAATTTTCCTGTCTCTACTACCTCTTCATCATCTTTTTTAGAGACCAGGGGCCTGGCTCCATACAAACTTCGAGACAGCAAATAAATGGACGAGGGAAAACAGCATGTGGCAGTAACTGGGACAATCAAGTCATTAATCTCTCTAGTCATAGTCTGATAAGGTATGAGAGATCAGCACTTGGTAGAGGCCTCTCGTTTGTCCCTACTACCAGGTTTGATCCCTTTGAATGGATAAAGGACCTGCGCAGTCAGGTGGGGAATCAAGACCTATCAGGGCGAAAATAGTCTCCCTTCCCTCTTTAATAATTCTTAGTCATTTGACATCTTGTACATATGTGCGAGTCCCTTGATTGTCACTAAGGTTGACATTTTTAAATATATTATTAAAAAGGTATATTTTAAGGGTTTTTGTTTTGAGGTGTTTAAGTTGATTTGGAACCCCCATATTCTCTTTAGAGGTTTTTTCATTAGACACCATTTTCCCCCCAAAAAATTTTGGGAAAATAAAAAGTGCGTCTTAAATGAATTTACAGTACTTTTGTATTTTTTCAGAGTAAAGCCTGCAAAATTAAATTTTTATACATTAATCTTATCCAATGATTATGAGAAGGTCCATTTGCATTTTTTTTAATGCAATTACTGCAATGAGGTTTTCAATTTTATTTTTTTTATGCATATAAACCTCGTGTCCGGGATCCGAATATTTGTCAGGACTTTCTTAATCCCACAAATCCCTGATATCACAGGCCGGGAAGGTCACGAGTACCACCTGCTATGATTTTTGGAGTGAACAGCTCTCTGCTGCCTTCTATCGTCCGGACAATTACATGATTGGCCGAATATCAACAGAGAAGGCCGCAGCCTGTTCGCACCACTAGGCCGGCTATCGGAAAATTTGTGTTGAACGTATGGCATATACACCTCCAGATTCCAACACAGGGAATGTGTACACCCCAGTACAATCACAGCTAACCGACAACCTCAGACTACTCTGTTCATTCAACCGAAACAGAGAGGTGGTGGCACAGTTAAGGTAGCTTATGGAATCGAGGCGTAGTTTACAGAACAGAACTATTACATTTTATATTTAATCGAAAAGAAAAGAAGGGTTTATGAAAAATATACAAAAGATTTTACAAGGGGGTCAAAACAATAGAGCATAAACGGTTACAGAAAAGGGATTAACTGGAGAACTTACTACACCGATCACAGAGACTATTCAGTTTAGCCGAAGGAGAGCGCTTCGATTTGGCCATCAAACGCGGTCCCTACATACATGAAAATGTAACTATTGTACGAACACTGATCATAATGGGGATCGATCATTTATCTGACCCCGAGTCCCACCCACACCTCCTACTATGACCTCCTAAGGTCTCGGTTGTGGGCTGGACTCAGTGCTTCAGAATCTTAGGAAATCTTAATTTATGTAATAACTGCTCATAGAGCGATCTCAGAAGGTCAAGACAGATGTCATCTATTGTACCAGGATTTTAGCTACGCTTCGAGACCAAACATGGCTTATCTGCTGGTGGTTATCTGGCCCTATGTCTTTGGGGACTTTTGCGGGGGGGGGGGGGGGGGGGTTATGATAATGAGAAAATGAGTAGGCTTGCCTAGCTATCCCAGTGACGATAACATACGTCTTATTAACCCCCAGAGCTTTTTTCAGTTTTGCATTCTCGTTTTTTGCTCCCCTCCTTCCCAGAGCCATAACTTTTTATTTTTCTGTTAATATGGCCATGTGAGGGCTTGTTTTTTGCAGGATGAGTTGTACTTTTGATCAACATCATTGGTTCCACCATGTAGTGTACTAGAAAAACAGGAAAAAAAGATTCCAATTGCCGTGAAATTGTAAAAAGTGCAATCCCACACTTGTTTTATGTTTGGCTTTTTGCTAGGTTCACTAAATGCTAAAAACGAGCTGCCATTATAATTCTCCAGGTCATTTGGAGTTCAGTCACCAAACATGTCTAGGTTATTTTTTATCTAAGTGGGTGGGGGGAGGAATCCAAGCATTGCGGAAAAAAAAAAAAAAAAATTCCGAGACCCATTGCGTCTCCATTTTTGGGGATCTCTGGTCGGGTGAGGGCTTATTTTTTGCGTGTCGAGCTGATGTTTTTAATGATACCACTTTGGTGCAGATACGTTCTTTTGATCGCCTGTTATTGCATTTTAATGCAATGTCGCTGTGTTAAAAAAAAAAAACGTCATTCTGGCGTTTTGAATTTTTCTTTTACTACGCCGTTTATCGATCAGGTTAATTCTTTTTTATTGATAGATCGGGTATTCTGAACGCGGCGATACCAAATACATGTAGGTTTTATTTTCTGTTTTATTTTGAATGAGGCAAAAGAGGGTGATTTGAACTTATTTCTTTTTATATATTTTTAAAACTTTATTTTTATTTTTTTACTTTTGCCATGCTTCAGTAGCATCCATAGGAAGCTAGAAGCTGGCATAGCTTGATCGGCTCACATGATCACATGATGGGACTCACTGATGCGCACATTTCCAGCTGGAAGAGCTTGTTAAATGCTGATGTCAGAGATTGACAGTGGCATTTAACAGCAATGGGTGGATCATGATTCCACCCACCGCTATTGTGGGCACATGTCAGCTGTACAAAACAGCTGACATGTCCCTGCTTTGATGTGGTCTCCCCGCCGGAGCCCACATAGAAGTAGGGGATCTGCCATCAGATGTACTACTCTGTCCGATGGTAGAAAGGGGTTAATATCGGATGGATAGAAATTCTGGTATTCCATATTTTCACCCAGAGATGTACGGTCTGCTGTCTCATTGGACTGCAGACACCACAGCTATGGGTAAAGGTGTCAGATTTTCTTTGATTTTCTTTGATCTACTCCAATCTAGTCGTCTTTTCCTCTCTCTCTGTGGGGACAATACATAGTCTTCAGTCACAGACATCAGAGGGATCCTCGCATTTTAATTAAGCGGCTTCACATCTCTGTACCCTAAAATTTTACACAAACAGCATAGAGTGCACGCTCCTATCTGGTCATGACAAAATGGTACATGAAAGAAAGGGTGGGGACATGAGGGACCTCAAGGATTTATTAAGTATTTTTTTTTGTTTTCATTTGCTGGGAGGTTTCATAGAAAATGTTTAAAGAAATTATTTTTGCGTTTCACCTCTGGAGCATTAACTAAAAATTCCAAATCAAAGACATTTTATTATGCTTTATATATGTTTCTCTAAGAGCATCATTTAGTCTTTTGTTAATCTAAAAATGTAAAGAAATTAGATTTTAAAATAAAATTTTAGAAACGGATTTGTAATTTGTAGTGGTTTTAAAGTTAGAAAATGAGTTCTTCCCTGGGTTCTCAAACATTAGAGCATGTATAAATCACACATCTTATTGACTGCAGGCCCCCATACACAGACTCCTGTCGCTCGCACTTGCCGTTTTCACCGGGTTCGGACGACATTCACAATGTATTTTTGTGTGTATGAAGAACTGACTATTTGTCGGGGGGAGATGTCAATCGGGCATGTTCTGTATCGGACTGCCATTTGCTTTGTTCTCCCAGAGAAGCCGCCGGTGGAGATGTCTCAGCAGCTTTCTCAGAGAACACAAGTACTGGGCTGAACGAGTGTTCCTGCGTATGGGAGAGCGCCTGCACAATCCGCCCAATGGCTGACCGCCACCTAATGTGTATGGGACCTCAGATTAGCTATAATCTACTGTCTCACCAAAATATGGTTTCCACCAATTCCTGATCGACAAATGATTGATGAAAACACAGATCTATAATACTGGATCTTTTTGAGGCTGATAAGCATGGACTACATCGTCCAAAAATAGGATAATACGGTCAATTGTTATTTTGAACAAACATTCATACAACTGAAAAATGATGTAACATTTGCCTCCTTCAGACTTGGCACAAGCCACTCAGTCTGGCAGAATCCAGAGAAATCCCAATACCCTTTAACCCCTGTACAGGGATCTGGTTTTACACTAGGACCCAGTGGAATTCTACCATGGAAGGGCTTCCATCCCAGAGGTAGGAAAGGTCGTCAAGCAGGGTGAGGCCGGCTTCACACTCAGCGTATGAAAATACGGTCCGTTTTATACGGCCGTAATACGCTGAAAAGTCCCCAAAATAGTGGTCCGTAGCTCCTCCGTAGGCAGGGTGTTTCAGCGTTTTTTGCGCATGGCATCCTCCATGTGTCATCCGTACTGCGTGTTTTTATCGCATGCTTGCAAAACCGACATACGGATATACAAGGGATCCATGTGTTAAAACTATATATATATATATATATATATATATATATATATATATATATATATATATATATATATATATATATATATATTAATTAGGACTGGCGGAACGCACCAAGAAAGATGTAATAGATGCGTTCGCAGTCCGGGGTCCACCGTGCAGGTGAAAACCTGCTGCTAGTAAATGGCAGCGTAATATGGCGGTGGAAGCGAACCCGGTAAAGCCACAGGTCCGCAATACTGCACTAAAGAGTGCAAGCAAGGAGTCAGCGAACACAACCCCAAGACTCAGGATTGAAGTCCGATTAGACCACTAGCTGACAACACCGCAACTGGGTGTGTTAGGTAACTATTATAATTAGAGCACCGAAGTGCGAACTGTGCCGTGCTGGCAGACACCACTAAGCATCCAGACGTGTGTCAGGAAGCGCACTACTGGCGCGTGGCGCCGCACTGGCGGTCACAGCAATAGACGCTGATACGTGTGTGACACTTTGAGTGGTTAGTCGGGCGCTAGATAGCAGCCATACTCCATACGCGAACAGTCATACAATAGGATAGGGGTATTTAAGGAATGACTTGCACTCACAACAAACACACGTATACAATTGTACACTAGCGCATGGCCGTGCGGTCATGCGCAGTTTATATAGTTGCAGCACAGGAAACAGCTACAGAAGTTTTGCCCTTTCAGGACCTGCCAAAAGGACCAATGGGATGTGCTGCAGTACCTGAGCATGTGACCCTCGATCTCCAACAGGAGATCTTGCCCTGGGCATGCTCAGTGTGTGCAAATAAGGACAGTCCCAGAGAAGCCCGCTCGCCGCAGATCAGTGCAGGGTACAACAGGAGAGCCAGAAAAGGCAGCAGTAACCCCCTGCACAGAATCAGTCCCAGCAAGACACTGGGAGCGACGCCTCCGCTGAGCAGAGCCCACTGCGGCCGAAGCAGAATGGGAGACCGCAGCAGACACGGATCGAGATTCCCCCTGTGCAGCAGAGGAAACTCGACTCCTAACACATATATAGTAACATAGTAACATAGTTAGTAAGGCCGAAAAAATGGCGGAAAAAATTGGCGTGGGCTCCCGCACAATTTTCTCCGCCAGAGTAGTAAAGCCAGTGACTGAGGGCAGATATTAATAGCCTGGAGAGGGTCCATGTTATTGGCCCCCCCCCTGGCTAAAAAAATCTGCCCCCAGCCACCCCAGAAAAGGCACATCTGGAAGATGCGCCTATTCTGGCACTTGGCCACTCTCTTCCCATTCCCGTGTAGCGGTGGGATATGGGGTAATGAAGGGTTAATGCCACCTTGCTATTGTAAGGTGACATTAAGCCAAATTAATAATGGAGAGGCGTCAATTATGACACCTATCCATTATTAATCCAATACTAGTAAAGGGTCCGTAAAACTCGCTAGTGTGAGGCCGGCCTGAGAGCCAAGAGGTCACGTCAAGAATAAAAATCAGGATCCGTAAGAATAATCAGAAACAAGCCGTGGTCAAAAACAGGAATAAACTAAACCAAACAGAAGACCCATAACTAGCCAGGGAAATCCTAAGCTATATCTGGCATCTGGCAGCAAGCACCGTCCGCACAGTGACTACGGTGGCACCTGTCGACCGAAGCAGAAGATGAAGGAGCAGGTTCTGGTGGAGACGTGACAAATGATCGTTCTGCAGCCCACCTTTGATGTGTATGCGGGACTTCACAGTGGTCAAATTGCCATCATAAATTATGATCATTGCTGAGTCACCAGCCGGCTGTAATCTCCTCTACTTATACAATAGGAAAAGTTATTAAAAAGTATTACAGTGTCATTAAGATTGTGGAATTCATGAAATGTATTAACTTCTACAGACAGACAAGTATCTGGATATTTTCTTGTGAATTAAGTGCCCACAAGAAAAAGAAACGCACCTCGAATATTAAAGCGTGGGGGGGGGGGGGGTTAGTTTTTAGGAACACCCTATTCCCTTGTATTGGGGTTCAGGGTAACCAATCACATGGTCCATGAATAGATCCCTCACTGTATATAAATGAGTAGGTTGGTTCATCTAAACAATACAGACTACTGATGTGTGAGCCAGGGACTTACAAAATAGAATATGGAAAAGGAACAAGTCAAACCATCACAGAACCTCCCATATGTATAGAGAGACATTTAGATTGAAATTTTTAGTGTCAGCCCGTAGATGCCAGACATAGTAATCCGGTTTCCCAACTGTTACACTTAAAACCCACTAACATTGCAATAACACCTGAATAATCATGTAGATTGAAGCACGAGGAGAAAAAAAATAAAAAACATTGAATAAAGCAACAAGTGTAAATTATAATATTATAAATTCATATTTGTTCAAATACATTGGGAATAGCCACAAGCATCAACGTGCGATATATCATTTTATTAGTTAAATTATCTAATAGAAAGGATTGGTAATTTGGTCTAAAAGTGGCAATTTATTTATACAAACTCACAAATGTAAGCTCTTCAGTCAAGGGCTCAATTATTGTTCCTATGGGCTGTATATTTCCATCTGAGCCTCAGCATTACCAATGAGGCTAATGATTGCCCATACACAAGAGGCTGCAGGGTATATACACGCTATACATGACAAAACATTTTAGGATGGATCACACCCAAGGACTGAACCTGTACTCATACTGCTATTGTCTTTATGGATCAAGGTCTTCTATAGCAGTTGACGTGTTTGTTCCCCAGCAAAAGTTTGGGTTAAATGCAGGTATTAAATCCGGGTGTGGTGGACTCGTGCTTCCCTGCAGAATTACCATACATGTAAAATTATCCCAAGGGGTTTGCGTGTTCAAATTAACCCCATTTCAAACTTGGTGATGAGGTCTTAAATGACAGGTGGGCAGAAGTAGCCACTTCTTGCTCATTGATTTTGGATGAGCTGGATTCTCAAATAAATTCAATGCAGACCCAGATGAATCATGATTTTTCCAAAGAACAAATGGATCAGCTTTCAATTGAGATTACCAGGGACATGGAGAAATGGGAAAAGGATGTGTGTGAGGTCAAAACTAAGAAATATGAACATGATCTTAATGATTATGATACAAAAAGGATTTTTAAATGGCAATATCAGAAAAAAAAAAAATATATGATCTCCCATCCAGTTCTTCCATCTCTTCTATTCCTTCATCCTTGTCAAGTCAGACTTCTAGACAGGATGAGGATATCACCAGACCATTTAGGATGAATACTAGGTTTGGGGGAAGATGGAACCATCATGGATCATCTGGGAGATAACAGAGAAAAAGAAAAGATCAACCGAAGGTAATTAATTTATCTGATCATAATTTAACTTCTTTACAGGAAAGTATCCTTCAATGTAGTCTTACTTTCTCTCCTGCCAAACCATTAGATTCCTTCACAGCGGTGAGAGACGTACATTTATTTGCACGAAAACGGATTTTGAAAAGATGAGAGAGCCACCTCTAATTGCCAATCGGAATTATGTGATGACCAGCAAGTGGTGGCTATTTTAGAATCCCTGTTGGAGGAACAGGAAGTGACTTCAGTGAGTAATTTTCCCATTCATTTATTGGGAAAATCCAAAAAATTTCCAGCCTTGAGTACTTGTCCTGCGGTAGATGTGTTTGTCAAAATGGTCTCCTGTGACGTCGAGCAACTTTGTGCCAATAAGATTCGTGGCATTAATGTGGCAGAAGATAGGGCCATTAAAGAGATGAAACAATGGTCTGATGTGACAAACAGGCCGATAAAGGGGGGGGGAACGTTGTTGTGTGGCCGAATTCTCAGTATGAAAGGCAAGCGCACAAATTGCTTTCTGAGAAAAGGTGCTACAAAAAGCTTCTTTTCAACCCTACTTTGGATTTTCAAAAAGATCTTGTTGCCATTATGACACGTGCCTTTGATCAGGGTATTATCCCCAAAAAATTGATGGACTGTTGTCTCAATGAAACCCAGGATGCCCACTTTTTACCTCATTCCCAAGATCCATAAGGACCCTTTTAACCCTCCAGGGAGACCGATCGTTTCACGGAATGAGTGAATTTGTGAATTGGCTTGCCAGATAATTGACTTTTATTTGAAACCAATTGTGAGTACATTACCCGTGTACATCAGGGATACCGCTGCTGCTTTACGCAGTTTTGATGGTCTCCATGTTCAGGATGACATGATTCTGGTCACGGCTGATATAGAAAGCCTATACACCTCGATTAGGCATGAGGATGGGATCCGGGCGGTCTCCTGGTTCCTTGGCGCTGGGGATATGGATAAATCTATGGTGGAGTTTATTATTGAACTCTTGCGTTTCATTTTGACACACAACTGTTTTGTTTATCACAACCAGATTTATCTCCAGCTCCAGGGGACCGCTATGGGGGCTGCCTGTACCCCGTCCTATGCCAATTTATTTGAGTGCCTGGGAGAGGGACATTTTTCTTAGCAATCTAGTGGTGCACATTGATAAGGTGCACCACTGGATTCGCTATATTGATTACGTATTTTTTGTTTGGGAAGGCAGTTGAACAATTACATCAGTTCATTTCCATATTGAATGGGAACAAACTCAACATTAAACTGACCTTTACATATGGTAGAAAGATCAATTTCCTAGATTTGGATATTTGTGTCTCTTCCCAGGGGTTGAGAGAAACAGATGTCTACCGGAAACCCACAGCGACAAACACTACTGCACGCAAGTTCTTCTCACCGTCAGTCCACCATTGATGGGAGTCCTATTGGCCAACATCTAAGGGTCAAAAGAATTTGTTCAACTCAGGAATAATTTGATTACCAAGCACGTGACCTATCATCGTTTTAGAGAATGGGGCTATAGCCACAGACAAATCCGAAGTGGCTACAAAAGAGCGTGCCAAAAATCCCATAATGAACTTCTATATCAAACAGCACCTAAGAAAGAAGATACACAGGTGAGTAATTACTGCCTTTAATTGTCAGTTGAAAGCTTTCACTGACATTATTTCTAAGCATTGGGCTATTTTACGATCTGATGTGATTTTGAAGAATATATTGCCTGGGAAACCATTGATCACAGCAAAGAGATCGGATAATCTGCGGGATCTTTTGGTAAGAAGCCACTATTCCCCAACTAATAGGGATAATAGTGTTGTAAGGAACCTCACTAAGATTTTTTTCCCTGTACTTGTTGTAAGGAATGTCAAAATCATGTCAAGTGCAAGGAATTTGTTAATTCCCAAGGTAATAGAAAGTTTAAGATTCAACATCTCACCTGTTCTTCAAAAGGGGTCGTGTATAATGCCCAATGTCTGTGTAACAAAATTTACATTGGGATGACCACCCGTGAACTAAAAATAAGAACTAGGGAACATATTCCAGACATTGAGAAGGCGAAGACCCCAAAGGATGTAGAGTCATTAAAAACATTACCCCGCCACTTTCTCCAATATCACCAATGTAATGCCCGAAAATTGGTCATCAAGGCCATTGACCAAGTGTCATTGGGTCCACGGGGTGGTGATCTATTTAAAGCTTCAGCCAAGGTAGAGAGTCGGTGGATCTACCGTATCAATACAGTCACCCCATTTGGATTAAATAAGAATTTTGGATTTGGCTCATTCTTATAGGTTAGGGGGATAGGGGAAAATATGTGTAAGTGGGTTAAGAGCTGGCTCAGGGATAGGAAACAAAGGGTGGTTATTAATGGAGCACACTCGGACTGGGTAGCAGTTAGCAGTGGGGTACCACAGGGGTCAGTATAGTATATAGCATAGCCACGTAGTATATAACACCCCACGTAGTATATAGCACAGCCACGTAGTATATTGCACAGGCACGTAGTATATAGCACAACCCATGTAGTATATAACACAGGCCACATAGTATATTGCACAGGCATGTAATATATAGCACAGCCCATGTACTATAACACAGCCCACACTGTATATAACACTGCCCACGCAGTATATAACACTGCCCATGCAGTATATAACAGCCCACGTAGTATATAACAGTCTATGTAGTACATTGCACAGGCACGTAGTATATAACACAGCCCATGTAGTATATAGCATAACCGTGTAGTATATAGCACAGCCCACATAGTATATAACACACCCCGCGTAGTATATAGCATAGCCACGTAGTATATTGCACAGGCACGTAGTATATAACACAGCCCATGTAGTATATATCATAACCGTGTAGTATATAGCACAGCTCACATAGTATATAACACACCCCGCGTAGTATATAGCATAGCCACGTAGTATATTGCACAGGCACGTAGTATATAACACAGCCCATGTAGTATATAGCACAGCCACGTAGCATATAATACACCCCATGTAGTATATAGCACAGCCCACATAGTATTTAGCACAGCCATGTAGTGTATAACACACCCCGCGTAGTATATAGCACAGGCATGTAGTATGTGCAATATATTATGTGACCTGTGTATAAAGTATATAGCACAGCCCATGTAGTATATAACACAGCCCACGTAGTATATAGCATAGCCACGTAGTATATAACACCACACGTAGTATATAGCACAGCCACGTAGTATATTGCATAGGCACGTAGTATATAGCACAGCCCATGTAATATATAACACAGCCCACGCAGTATATAACACAGCCCACGTAGTATATAACACAGCCTACATAGTATATAGCAATGTGGGCACCATATCCCTGTAAAAAAAAAAAATTAAATTAAAAAATAGTTATAATATACTCACTTTCCGTCGGCCCCCGGATCCAGCCCAGGCCTTTACCGATGCTCGTGCGCCGGTCCTAAGAATGCATTGCGGCAATAAGTCGAGATCATGTAGCGGTCTCACGAGACCGTCACGTCATCATCTCGCGAGACCGCTACGTGATCTCGAGTCAGTGCTGCAATGCATTCTTGGGACCGGAGAGGGAAAGGCTGCGGCGGACTTCGGAAGGTGAGAATGTTTGTTTTTTTTTTTAATTATTTTTAACATTCTATGTTTTTACTATTGATGCTGTGTATGCAAAAAAGTGAAGCGGTGTTCAAACCCCACCCCAATCTCGCTGATTGGTCGCGGCCGGCTGGCCGCAACCAATCAGCGACCTAGGATTTCCGTTAATGAAGTTGCAGACAGACAGACGGAAGTACCCCTTAGGCAATTATATACAGTATATAGAAAAGTTTGTTGCGACCTCATGAGATAATAAAGCTTGGCAGCAGCTCAGTAAGGATGCAGGTGGTCTGTGTATATATAGTACAGATTAAATTACTTGCTGCAACTATAAGAATAACATAGAACACCATGAATCAATATATTTGCCAAGGTAGTGCCACTATCATCTGGTAGGAGGCAGAGAGAAATGCTAAAACATATATATCGTATTTTGCGGCCGTTATATTTATTCTGATGCCAAATATATAGAATTTTTTGTTTAACTGCCTAAAAATAAATAAATAGAAAACTATATTTATATACAGCGCCTTCAAAAAGTAATCAGACCCATGAAATTTTAAACATTTTTTTTCACGTTTCACCCACATGCTTAAATATATTTTAATGGGATTTTATGTGATACCAACACAAAGTATAAAGTATTTGTCACGTGTAAAGGAATGATACAGGGTTTTCTATGTATTGTAAATATATAAATCTGCATTTGTTTCCAGCCCCTGAGTCAATACTTTGTAACATCACCTTTTGCTGTAATTATTGCTGCAGTCTTTTGGGCTTTGTTCATCTAGAGGTGACATTTTGCCTTCTTTATACTCTCTCTCTCTCTCTCTCTCTGTGAGATTGGATGGCGACGTCTATGATCTACAATTTTCACGTCTTGTCCCAGATTCTCAAGTGGGATTTGGCTCTAGATGGTGACTGGGCCGTTCATCAGTGGTGTATCCAGGGGGTGGGGCAGCCGAGGCATGTGCCCCTGGCGCAGCCGACAGGGGGGCGCCGACGGGCAGCCTGATGCGGCGGTCCAAGGAGGAGGCTCCCCATCGGTGGCATTCTGCCACCCCCACACTGAGATTCTCCCGTTCTCTGAGCCGGCTCTCAAATTGACAGCCAGCTCAGAAAAATTGCTGCTCATCGGTTCCCAAGGATGTACTAGCGTCTTCAGATCTAAGCCCTAACCGCCGCCGGCACTTCCGCATCAGTGAAGCGCCAGCAGCTTGATCAGGTCACATGCTCATGCTGCTGACGTCACTCGGCTCTTCAGAGGCAAAGACACAGGGCACAGGCAGTGTTGCCGTTGGTGGTAAGTGCTCCAGCTCCAGACGGCGGGGTAAGAGAGCTGAAGACACAGAAGATTAATGGTGAAAATTTAAGGGGGCTAGGAAGGGATGGTTGGGGTCGGGGACGCTATATGGCTGCAGACACAAGGATAGGGAGGAAGCAGGGGGAGTAAATTGACAGTGTGTGAGGACTGAAGCAAGGCCAGGGGGCTGGATGGGTGCGGTTGCATGTGGTGGAGAAATCTGAGGAACATATGGGGGAATAAATCTGAGGACATTATGGGGGCAGAAATCTGAGCACATTATGAGGGGCATAAATCTGAGGACATTATAGGGGGCATAAATCTGAGGACAGTATGGGAAGGATAATTTTTTTTTTTACTTTGTGAACTAGGGAAAGTATGGATGAGTATCCATTTAAATAAAGATTTGTGTGTGTGTTTTCTTTTTTGATTACCGGGTTAGTGTTGGGAGTGTCTGATAGACACCTCTTCATTACTAACACCAGGGCTTGATGCCAGCTTTGTTTTTGGACAATTCTTAGCTGTCATCAACCCCAACCACCATTACCCTGATTGCCACCGCACCAGAGCAATTGGGAAGAGCGAACGCAAAGCACCAGAATTTGAGCATCTCATGTGATGTGCCAATTCTGGGGTGGCTTCTGGATTCTGTTTTTAGGCTGGGGAGGGCTAAATAACCAAGGACTTTCCAGGTCTGATAATATAAGCCCACATCTGTCTGCTTTATCTTTGCTGGTTGCCAAAATTCGGGGAACCCCACCAAATTTTTTTTCATTTATTTAATCAAAAGAAGCTGTACAATAAGAGTGCAATTTTATAATATGTCAGGACGTTGAGCAATTATATGTCTGTCTATAAAGGGAATCTGTCACCTCATTTTTCCAATATGAGATGCGGCCACCGCCATCAGGGGCTTATCAGGGGCGACCTCTGTAGCCGTACTGTTTTTGTCTTTCCGTTTCCTTTTCTGAATCCTTAAATCACTGCCATCCATGACCTCCTCATCGTCTATGCAGTCAGAAATGCTTCCTGTGTGCTCAGGCTCTGTGCATGGGTCTCGCCCAAGAATCTCTACAGCAGGGGTGTCAAACTGCATTCCTAGAGGGCCGCAAACCATGCGTGTTTTCAAGATTTCCTTAGCTTTGCACAAGGTGCTGTAATCATTATGTGTGTAGGTGATTAAATTATCACCTGTGCAGTACAAGGAAATCCTGAAAACATGACCTGTTTGCAGCCCTTGAGGATTGCAGTTTGACACCTCTGCTCTACAGGCCGTAAAAAGAAAGGCGTGTTTTGTGACTCAAGCCTAGGCTTGTTTGCTATTAAAAAGTTGCGACCTTCTAAAAAGGTGACGTCTCCTCAAAGGATTGGAGGCTTGAGCTCTCTGAATTTGATAGTTGCCCCCTTTGTGGCAATACATTTAAGTTGATACTTGGCTGAAGCTATGGCAGTTTTTATCTCAAAATCACTCTGGGACCTCAGGCATACCCTTCTCAGATTTGTGGATAGATATTTGGCTACCATGTGGCATGAGGGGCATGTAAGTGGTGCCTGTGGGGACATGAGCAATAAAACCGGTCACCTTGTCTACAGGCGTAAAACCCTGTTCATGTCTCTATGTGGCCAACGAATGTCTTCTACTCACCAATTCATTGTGAAGTGTTTCCTTCATTCAATTGGAGCATCCGGAAATAGTTGATTTAAACGCTGCGTTTGTGTCTGGACCTGTGGCAAACTGCTTTTCCTCTGCGTTATTCAGCCACACTGGTGAAAGACGCTGGCAGAGGTGATTGAAATTAAATGGATGTATTTTGCCGTAATCTCATATACATCACGGGGGTTGAGTCAGCCCAGGGGTGGCTCCTACACGGCTGCTAAACATCCATAGGGCTGATGGAAATAACCTACATTGGCTATATTTACATTACGCTCTAAAAATGCATTTATATCTCGATTTTTCCAAAGCGTTTGATACCGTGCCGAAAAAGAGGTTGGTACACAAAATGAGAATGCTTGGTCTGGGGGAAAATGTGTGTAAATGGGTTAGTAACTGGCTTAGTGATAGAAAGCAGAGGGTGGTTATAAATGGTATAGTCTCTAACTGGGTCGCTGTGACCAGTGGGGTACCGCAGGGGTCAGTATTGGGACCTGTTCTCTTCAACATATTCATTAATGATCTGGTAGAAGGTTTACACAGTAAAATATCGATATTTGCAGATGATACAAAACTATGTAAAGCAGTTAATACAAGAGAAGATAGTATTCTGCTACAGATGGATCTGGATAAGTTGGAAACTTGGGCTGAAAGGTGGCAGATGAGGTTTAACAATGATAAATGTAAGGTTATACACATGGGAAGAAGGAATCAATATCACCATTACACACTGAACGGGAAACCACTGGGTAAATCTGACAGGGAGAAGGACTTTTTTACTTTGGAGAAGGATCCTAGTTAATGATAAACTTACCTGGAGCAGCCAGTGCCAGGCAGCAGCTGCCAAGGCAAACAGGATCATGGGGTGCATTAAAAGAGGTCTGGATACACATGATGAGAGCATTATACTGCCTCTGTACAAATCCCTAGTTAGACCGCACATGGAGTACTGTGTCCAGTTTTGGGCACCGGTGCTCAGGAAGGATATAATGGAACTAGAGAGAGTACAAAGGAGGGCAACAAAATTAATAAAGGGGATGGGAGAACTACAATACCCAGATAGATTAGCGAAATTAGGATTATTTAGTCTAGAAAAAAGACAACTGAGGGGCGATCTAATAACCATGTATAAGTATATAAGGGGACAATACAAATATCTCGCTGAGGATCTGTTTATACCAAGGAAGGTGACGGGCACAAGGGGGCATTCTTTGCGTCTGGAGGAGAGAAGGTTTTTCCACCAACATAGAAGAGGATTCTTTACTGTTAGGGCAGTGAGAATCTGGAATTGCTTGCCTGAGGAGGTGGTGATGGCGAACTCAGTCGAGGGGTTCAAGAGAGGCCTGGATGTCTTCCTGGAGCAGAACAATATTGTATCATACAATTATTAGGTTCTGTAGAAGGACGTAGATCTGGGGATTTATTATGATGGAATATAGGCTGAACTGGATGGACAAATGTCTTTTTTCGGCCTTACTAACTATGTTACTATGTATTTTGAGTTCCTCCGCCTGTCTCAAAATAATTATGTAGAACAGATCCGACGGAGGCAGAGGAACTGACCCATGGGGAACGATTTTATCATATGTCTAGGGTGACAGAAGGAGGCATTCAGCAGCATATTAGTAGAAGTAGCTTTCCTAAAAATATCAGTCTGAACCATACCCTCTGGATCTTTCCTAATGGTGACATCTAGGAATTCAATCTTATTAGGATCCCATCCAACAGTGAGATGAATGTTGAGGTCACTGCTGATCAGGCTCGATATGAACTCCTGCAGGTCAATGGCTGTGCCCTGCCAGACCAAGAGGATATCATCAATGTATCGCGTCCAAAAAGGGACGCTGTCCATTGATGCCTGTCTGTCTGACAGGAAGAGATCCCTTTCCCACAGCCCCAGGAACAGATTGGCATATGATGGTTCAAAAGCAGCTCCCATGGCTGTCTCCTGGAGCTGCAGGAAGAAGGACTCCTTAAAAACAAAAAATTGAGTTAATGTGAATTCTAGAAGTTCCAATAGAAGATCCCTTACACCCGAAGACAGAGTAGATGTATCAAGGAAATATTGAATGGCCCTAAGGGCATCTGAATTTTTTATATTTGTGTAGAGGGATTCTACATCAGCAGAAACTAATACGGTATCCTTGTCTAAACACAGGCCATCAACCTTGCGAAGGAGCTCACCTGTATCATTTAGAAAGGATTGGAGATTCTCAACTAATGGTTGTAAATGAAAGTCAATCCATCGATTCACATGCTCAAAGAAGTTCCCTCTACCTGAAATACAATAAATAATAATAATAATAATAATAATAAATAATTGGTCGACCAGGTGGTATTTTGGTATTCTTGTGAATTTTTGGGAGAAGATATATTAGTGTAGATATAGTGGGTTCTGCGACCATGAGTGCTTAAGCCAGATCTTAAGAAATATCATGCTCAATAGCCTGTTTAAGAATAATTTCAAGTTGGGCCCTGTAAGCAGACAGGGGGTTGTATGTCAACGTTCTAGAACAGGTGGTATTGTTCAACTGACAAAATGCTTCTCTCCTACATAGTCTTGGGCCATAGGACAATGTTACCTCCTTTGTCTGTAGGCTTCAGCACTACATCAGGTAAAAAAAAGTAAATGTGGACGTATAAGTTCCTCCTTGGTTGTTATCCTGTTGGATATACTGAGGAATCTTCAAAAGATCTTTAATCACCACCTGGACGAAAAGGTCAGGGTTGGAATATGACGATAGGGGAGGGAGCTTCTTGGAGCCTGGACGGATAGAGGGAGGTATCTTACCTTCTTCATGTGTGTGTTCATTGGCCATATCTTCCAACATCCTCAGTGCAATTTTTTTCCTATTATGTGGGAAACTACTCAAGCTACTTACCGGTAGCAGAGTTTTTCAGGAGCCCATGACAGCACTAACGAGAGAGGGGATCCGCCCTTCAGGGACAGTAAACCTGCAGAGATAAAAGGGCGGCACCTCTCTCCCGCATCAGTTGGATTACAGAGCATGAGAGGACCTCCTTGGTTAGTAGCACATAAGTAATTTATACATTTCACCTTGTGAATAAACTTAAAGTTTTATAGAAAGAAGTGGTGATAAGCCATATCAGTATAAAGGGAGTGAATATAGGAGTGCTGTCATGGGCTCCTGAAAAACACCGCTACCGGTAAGTAGCTTAAGTATTTATTCAGTCGCCATGACAGCACTAACGAGAGAATTACAGAGAAGAGTTTTAGGGAGGGACTACTGCTTCCAGCACCCTTCTACCAAACGTGAGATCGTTGGAGCCACCCAGATCTAATCTATAATGTTTAAAGAAAATATCAAAATAATGGTATTATATGGCAGCATAGCGTGGGTGAGATAGATGTGTACTCTCAATGTTACACACTTGCCGGACTACTACCAACTCAGTCGGTACTACATAATATAGGGGAAATGTGGAAACCACAAGAATGCGACCAAACGAGAATAGCTATAATGTAAAAATCTTTATTTGAATGCAAAATACATTACAACAAGTAAAAATCTGACCAAAACATGGAACACAGTGATGAAATGGTGCAAGTCACAGAAAGAATGCTACTGTGCAAAAACAAGACATGCAGACCAGGAACTGGCTCACTGGAGCTTTCCAGCAACCAACATGGTGCTAGCTCTGCAAATTGTCTTCCACGCATGCGCGGGCTGATGGTGATTTCCTGTACTACATTTTTTTCTTTTGGACATGCGCAGTTCAGGCAGCAGGACGCCGAACACGGCGTGCATACATGATTACAGAATGAGGTGAGCCATGAAATGATTTATGAAATCCAGCTGTGTGTAGATTAGCAATTAACGTTGAAACAGCTATTGCATGTTGTTTTCATTTATATATGTCACTGTACTGCACTTTATTATACTTGCACTTATATTGTTCACTGTATGCACTTTATATATATATTGCCTCTCAAGATTTGTTATATCTTTTTTGCACAAATGAGATTAAGTATGTTTAATTGGTTGTATAACATAAATACCATGTCTGTACACTGTCACTTTGCTTGAGAAAGGCTCTCCACGGGCCGAAACGTTGCCATGATGGGCTACTAAACTTAAATTAGACAGTTATAGCACACAAAATAGTTAATAAATAGCATTTCCCATAGGTCTACTTCACATCAGCATCATTTTTTTAAACATTTTTTTTTTTTCGTTAAAAAGGTTAAAAGTTGATCTTCAATTTTCCGTTTTTTCAGCAAAATTTACTAAGCCTATTTTGTTTTAGGGATCACATCAACTTTAAAGTGACTTTGAGGCGTTATATGACTGGAAATATACAAAAGTGACAACATTTTTAAAAACTTCATCCCTCAAGGTGCTCAAAATTACATTCAAGAAGTATATTAACCCTTTAGGTACATCACAGGAATTAAAACATGGAAATGTGACTTTTTACCCACAAGATCGTTGCTTTAGCCCTAAATTTTTCATATTCACAAGGTCACAGGAGAAAATGGACCATACAATTTGTTTTCCAATTACTGCTAAGCAGACCGATACCTCATATATGGTGGAAAACAACTGTTTAGCTGCACGGCAGGACTCAGAAGGGAAGGAGCACAATTTAACTTTTGGAGTGCAAAATTGTCTGAAATAGATAGCGGACACCATGTCAGGCATGCAGAGTCCCTGATGTGCCTAAAGAGTGAAACCCCCACAAGTGAACCCATTTTGGAAACTACACTCAAGTAATTTATCTAGTGGTGAGTAGTGAGGAGCGAGTGTACTCGGTGACCTCCGAGTATTTGTTAGTGTTCAGAGATTTAGTTTTCATTGCCGCAGCTGAATGATTTCCAGCTACTAGCCAGCTTGACTACATGTGGGGATTCCCTAGCGACCAGGCAACCCCCACATGTACTCAGCCTGGCTAATAGCTGTAAATCATTCAGCTGAGGAGATGAAAACTAAATCTCCGAACACTAACAAATACTCGGAGGACCCCCGAGTGTGCTCAGGAAAACCCGAGCAACGAGTATATTCGCTCATCACTAGTGGTGAGGTGAGCCGATTGAACCTACAGGCACTTCACAGAATTTTATAACATTGAGCCATAAAAATAAAAAAATACATTTTTCTCATAAAAATGTTGCTTTAGCCCCAAATATTTCATTTTCGCAACAGTATCATGAGAAAATGTGCCATACAATTTGTTGTGCAATTTCTCTTAAGTATAACTATACACCATATGAGATGGAAAACTACAGTTTGAGTGCAGGGCTCAGAAGAGAAGGATCGCTATATGACTTTTGGAGTGCAAAATTGTCGGAAATAGATAGCAGACGCCATGTTGCCTTTGCAGAGCTCCTGATGTGCCCCTGTGATAACGAGTACCTACGCTCTTCAACATACCCTCATGTCGTAATAGTATGCCATGAAGGGACTTGTATCTATAATTCTGAAAACATTGTTACTAATAAATTAGTGGCTACTAAATTATGGTTTCTAAAGAAACATATCTGTACAAACATACAAAAATGCCTAAATGGCATCAACTATTGGAGGTAGAGCATTCTGCCCTTAAAAATTATCTAAACGTTTGTACTGAAAATTTTATATTAGTGTCTTTATATTTGTGTCTTTAATTTCAAGCAGATTGGGAAGATCCGATTCTTTTGAAATTTCCGTGAACAGCTCAGGAGACCGGCATCTGGTAGCTCAGGAGACCGGCATCGGACAGCTCAGGAGACCGGCATCGGGCAGCTCAGGAGACCGGCATCGGACAGCTCAGAAGACCGGCATTGAACAGCTCATGAGACCGGCATTGGACAGCTCAAGAGACCGGCATTGGACAGCTCAGGAGACCGGCATTGAACAGCTCATGAGACCGGCATTGGACAGCTCAGGAGACCGGCATTGAACAGCTCAGGAGACCGGCATCGGATAGCTCTGGAGACCGGCATTGGACAGCTCAGGAGACCGGCATCGGACAGCTCAGGAGACCGGCGTCGGACACCTCAGGAGACTGGCGTCGGACAGCTCAGGAGACCGGTGTCGGACAGCTCAGAAGACCGGCATCGGACAGCTCAGGAGACAGTCCCCGACAGCTCAGGAGACCGGCATCGGACAGCTCAGGAGACCGGCACTGGACAGTTCAGGAGACCGGCACCGGACAGCTCAGAAGACTGGCATTGGACAGCTCATGAGACAGTCCCCGACAGCTCTGGAGACCGGCATCGGACAGCTCAGGAGATCGGCATCGGACAGCTCAGGAGACCGGCATCGGACAGCTCAGGAGACCGGCATCGGACAGCTCAGGAGATCGGCATCGGACAGCTCAGGAGACCGGCATCGGACAGCTCAGGAGACCGGCATCGGACAGCTCAGGAGACAGACACCGACAGCTCAGGAGATTGGCATCGGACAGCTCTGGAGACCAGCATCGGACAGCTCAGGAGATTGGCATCGGACAGCTCAGGAGACCGGCATCGGACAGCTCAGGAGACAGACACCGACAGCTCAGGAGATTGGCATCGGACAGCTCTGGAGACCAGCATCGGACAGCTCAGGAGATCGGCATCGGACAGCTCAGGAGACCGGCATCGGACAGCTCAGGAGACCGACACCGACAGCTCATGAGACCCCACAAATCTGCATGAAATTAAATAGAAAAGTAGATCTAGAATTTTAGTGCCAAAGTTTAGATACTCTTTAAGGGAAAGAAGATACAATCGCCTCCTGCTGACATTTAGACTTTTTCGGTGCAGTAATATTTTTAGTTTGATACAATGTTCATTTCTATGACATAAGAAAAAAATAAAGAGTCCTCAGAGGCCGGTGTATTTTAGGGGCCACTAAAAAGTATCAAGTCACTAAAATCTCTCTTTCTTACCTTCCTATTAAATACAAACAAGCTTCAATATATTATATCTTTAATGATTTTTTCAACCATTTTCTGCAATACTTTTGTTTAATTAATAAATGACCGGCATCTTCTCGTCTCCAGTCTAAAATTCTCTGTAACAATCTACGAGGAAGCAATTTACATCTACAATATTAGATCAGAGGAAAATGCTATAAAAACACAAGACAATGGCAAAAAGTAATCTGTAATTGTAATAAAACATTGTGTAGATTAATAGGAAGATGGAAACATCACTGGTGACTGATTCCTGCACTGTGTAATACTATGTAAATCTTCTGGTCCTTAGGAGCAGAAACATCGGGTGGGGAAGGTGGTACATGACAACAAGTCTTCTGTTCTCAGCAGATCAGGAATATGGAGCCTCCTGTGGTGAGAAACCAGTAGGACAAGGGGGTCTTCATAGGGGGAGATTTGGGGGAGTCACATTGTAACTGATGTAAATACACAGCAGCCGGAGCAGAAGACGGCCGGAGCCGGACAGGGAGATCTTACACCGAAAATAATCACAGCTTTAGTATTATTGTCATAG
The DNA here is from genome assembly GCF_032444005.1 of Ranitomeya imitator. Classification (NCBI taxonomy): domain Eukaryota; kingdom Metazoa; phylum Chordata; class Amphibia; order Anura; family Dendrobatidae; genus Ranitomeya; species Ranitomeya imitator. The sequence continues at coordinate 620,508 of NW_027194006.1, forward strand.
ACTTCAATATTCCACACTAGTTGTAAGAAATCCAACAAATTAGAGATTCTGGAAAAGCTACAGAGAAATTATCATTCAAGGCCATTTTCTACACAAGGAGATAACCAGTGTAAAAAGAAACTTAAGGCCCCTTCACATTAAGCGACGCTGCAGCGATACAGACAACGATCCGGGTAGCTGTTTGGTCGCTGGAGAGCTGTCACACAGACGGCTCTCCAGCGACCAACGATGCCGGTAACCAGGGTAAATATCGGGTAACTAAGCGCAGGGCCGCGCTTAGTAACCCGATGTTTACCCTGGTTACCATGCTAAAAGTAAAAAAAAACAAAACACTAGATACTTACCTACAGCCGTCTGTCCTCCAGCGCTGCGCTCTGCTTCTCTGCTCTCCTCCTGTACTTTCTGTGAGCCGGAAAGCAGAGCAGTGACGTCACCGCTCTGCTTTCCGGCTCACAGCCAGTACAGGAGGAGTGCAGAGCACAGCGCTGGAGGACAGACAGCGGTAGGTAAGTATCTAGTGTTTGTTTTTTTTTACTTTTAGCATGGTAACCAGGGTAAACATCGGGTTACTAAGCGCGGCCCTGCGCTTAGTTACCCGATGTTTACCCTGGTTACCAGTGAAGACATCGCTGGATCGGTGTCACACACGCCGATCCAGCGATGTCTCCAGGGAGCCAGCGACGAAATAAAGTTCTGGACTTTATTCAGCGACCAACGATCTCCCAGCAGGGGCCTGATCGTTGGTCGCTGTCACACATAACGATTTCATTAACGATATCGTTGCTACGTCACAAATAGCAACGATATCGTTAACAATATCGTTATGTGTGAAGGTACCTTTAGTGAATCAAACAAATTTTCCCAATCACTGATGCAAAAGTGCAGAGATTAAAAGACTAGTGAGAATTTCCACATTTATCTGTGATCATCTCAGATGTGAGAATGTAAAAATAAAATAGAGAAATCTACTCGAGTAAATCACGGGAGAAAAAGGAAAAACAAGTTTTCTTAAAAAATGACGGTTACTTGTAAATTCATATCTTTCAAAAAATAAAACTTATAAAATCATCTATCAACATTATTATAAACTGATATTAACCAATAAATGAGAGGACGTCCATTTATATGTTGTTTTTGAATTTTGTATGTAAATGCTGCAATTAGCAATTGCTTGTTCGCTAATGGGGAACCACAAGACCCAACGATAAATGAACCTCATGGATTCAGGTTTCCGTAACTGGTGTCATCAAGAAACCTTCCCCCCAGATACTTCCCATTGTAAATCAGTCCTCTGTAGGGTTCGGGGTAACTATTCACATGAACAATGAGTCTATTCCATCCCTGTATAAAAATGAGTAAGTGGCACCGCTAAATAATACGGAGATCTGCTCATTTGTGAACGAGGAACTTACAAAATAAAATACAAGGAAAAGGAAGACGTAATAAATCACTGCAGATAGGAAAAGGCGTCATAAACCACCAACGCACTTCCCATATTTATATCTTATTATGTAAGTAAATATCTTTATTGATACATGAAAAATATGAACCGTAAAAAAACAATAAAACGTAATAAGACTGCGGAAACCATTAAATATCTAATGCCACCTTAATATTATAGATGGAAGCAGGAGGAAAACTCAACTGATCAGACCAAGGATAAATTATCAACCCTAATCTATATTTATACTCATCCAAATAAATGAATAATGTGCTGGAGGGGAAGAGCCATAACCATCAATGTGGAATATAATATGTGACTGTATTATCCATTAACAAAATAAAAAAAAAGCAAACCATATCCAGGTAAGCCCAAAACACTAAGACAGTATGGAGCAGAAACGATATATTTATTAAAGTCTGTATAATAAGTGCAAATATAAAATCACAGAAAGCAACGGTGCATCATAAAATGGGATAAGGACTGACAATATAGCCCAACGGGAAAATGGCACACACGGAACCGGTACGTAACGACCCAGTATAATCCCTCAATAAGTATAGTCCAGGAACTAAGTATATAGACAAAGTGCAGGAGATGCAGACATGCGGCTATTAGAAGAGTAAACACCGGACTGGATGAAGAAAGTGTCTACCGTGTAAAGTACAAAATGGCAACCGACAATATTGGTTCCAATTAAGAGAAAGTGCTAGAAGTGGGAATGGAAGGGCCATAATAGCAAAGACACCATGGGTTCTACCTGATGTGATGCGGGGACATGGGCATGTCAGGCATTCCCCCATTTTGTGAGGCACCGTTGCTTTCTGTGATTTTATCATTGCATTGATATTATATTGATTTTAATAAATATATAGTTTCTGCTCCAGACTGTCTTAGTGTTTTGTGCTTACCTCCCATCATGGGTCATATGGGTATGGTTTGCTTTTTTCTATTTTGTTTCTTATCTAATGAACACTGTTATTCACATTTCATGATTTAATATTTGGATTATTAATTAAAATATATTTTTAGAAGAAATGATTGGTCATTTGGTCTGTAAGTGACTTTATACAAACTCACAAAATGTAAGATCTTCAGTAAAAGGCCCAAACTGTTGTCCCAATGGTCGGTTTATTTCCATCTTGTCCACAGCATTACCCATGTGGCTGAGGTTTATTAACACACAAGGGGCCACATGGTATACACTAAGGGTATACACACTATACATGACAAAGGATGTTTACTGAAGGATCTCACCTAAGAACTGAAACTTTGTGTATTCACAGTGCTATTGACTTTTTGGATGAAGGTCTTTCAATAACAGTTGAGGTGTTACCAGCAAAGGGCTCCATGTTGTTTTGGGGGTATTAACATAACAAAGCCGGATAAGGGGTGACCACCAGCCCTTATAAAGGCCTCTTCCCTGGCCCATAGTCACATCACATCTAATATTGGCATCTGAAGACATCTGTGCGACATGAGCTCAAACCTCCAAGCTTGTGAAACCATCGATATGCCAACACCCAACGTGTTCAGCATGGAGAAGATGCTAGAGATGGACTCCAACTTGGACTGTGGTCCAGGAGAAAGTGCACAGCGTGACCAAGCATTGACAACAAGTCAGGAGGAGAAAACTTCTGGGGGAAAGAAGAAGAATTACCAGCGATATTCGAAACCTCCATACACATACCTGGCCATGATTGCGCTGGTGATCCTAAGTGTCCCAGACAAGAAGCTGAAGCTGTCGCAGGTAAGAGAACGATGATATCAAGGAATAAGTTAGTGGGAATCTACTTAGGATTCCTAGAGAGAACAACAAATCTTTGAAGCCTGTACTTTAGCGAAGTGGAGACATTTTTACTTTTGCTCCATTTTTCCTTCAGTCATATACACAGAAAAAAAATCACAACAAATATTTAATTACAAGACTTTGACGCATGGTGGGAATATACTGTCACATGTTATAACAGCCAGAAACTTCTAGGTTCAAATTATAAACTTCCTGCTGGTTCTTTACCCTCCGTATAAACTGTAATTTTTAATGTATATTTATTAGGAAAGGAGAATTCACAGGGGATCACTGTTATTAACTAATTTACAAGATTGAATGTTTTTGTTTATCTTTTTTGCCTTCAGATTTTAGAGAAGATCAGCTACTTCTTCCCCGTCTTCAAGGGACGATACCAAGGGTGGAAAGACTCGGTCAGACACAACCTGTCCTCTAACGACTGCTTCAGAAAGGTGAGGAATCAGTGTGGTCATTTACAACATTCTCTTCTAATGGACATTGCTGTTTTTTATATATCTAGGTGGAGATTTATTTATATTGTAAAATGCATAATTTTATATGATGGTAAAAATGGTGGAAATTGGGCAAAATCATCAAACTGGTGCCCGGGATAAGTTACATTTGTAATGACTCTCGTCCAATTTTCAGCCTCAGATATGTGATGTGTCTAATACAAGATCTAATAACATTGGAGCATTTTACAATTGTCTCTTAGACCTGATCTCACTTTCTGGACACTTCAGTTCTGGTGCAAAATGTAATATTATCCTAATTCCCTTAGTAGATTCCAGGTTCTCCTCCATAATCCCCATCACACAGCGCTGTATCTCTCCTCTAATGAGGCCGGACTTCTCTTCATCTCACTAAATATTTATAACCTCAGTAACAATTTTCTATCTCAAATCTCACCTGCTTAATGTTAGGTGTCCTTTATTACACTTTTTAAAACGAGATGACTTGTTTTTAGAAGGTATAACTTTGTTGCATAGTAATAAAAAATGTATTTTGCAATTCTAATGTTACTGATAAATTTTCCCTCCTAAAGAAATCTATAAACAAACTTAAATTATCCCAGAGTTTTCTACTAAAGTTATTATCACATAATCATTTCTTCTCTATGACGTCTATATACAGTAGTGAGTTTATATTGTAGAAATTAGAATTTTAAATGAACCTTTATCTGAATTTATTTCACCTTTATTTCAGGTACTAAAAGATCCAAACCAGACTCAGGCCAAAGGAAACTTCTGGACAGTGGATGTGAGTCGGATTCCACGTGAGGCCATGAAGCTTCAGAACACGGCGGTCAGCAGGCAGGATATCTACCACCTGGACCTGGCCCCATTCATTATCCATGGACAGCCATACAGGCCTTTAGATGACCATCACACTTTTTCAATTGCGAAAGATTCCATCAAAATAGAAGCTTCTGCTCCATCATCCACATCTTCATCTGCAGACCCCGCATCATCTTTCCCAATGATTCTGTGGAATCTTCCTACGTCTAATTCCAGCTACGTTCCTCCTAATGTGGTTGCCCCTCCCAGTGTTCATCCTCTTATGCTTTACCCAAATTTCCCATCCATACCCCTGTATAACTATCCTTCACCATCAAATTTGAACTCCCCCTCCACATCTTATTCTAACACCACTTACCAAAACCCCTCTACCTTTCGACCTCAACTACCCATCCCTTACAAACCCTGCCAGCTTTCCGGCTTTTGTAAATAGTTGTTCATTGTTTACTTGATTGTTATTTTATTCTTAAAAAAACTTCTTTTCACTATAAACAATTATTATCCTGGTTCTTTATATGTAAATGTGACCCTAAAGTTTCCCCATGAAAATGGACGTTCTAGTCACCAACTATCTCTGGAAAATTCCAGTCTTAGTAATTTTTGGTCAATATCTCCAAATTGTCGTGAAGAGATTCTGTATGTCTCCAAATATAACAAGGGGCACAGAGGATCAGTATGAGCGTCTCGTCTCTCCACATGTAGAACTGGTATTTGAATCATTATTAATAATATTTCTGTGCAATAAATTAAATTAGCAGAATATAAAAATGTAAAAAAAACATAATAAAACAATACTGACCAGGAGTTTTCATGAGGAGCCAGTTTTATCCAATTTTCATTTAAAAAAAGCTCATTATGTTCTATCGGTTGGTTTATTTATTCTGATGCTAAATACATACAATTTTGTTTTTCTACTTAAAAAGAACCTAAAAGATTAACTTGAGTATAAGTTGGTATGCATGCATCGTGTAGGCGCCTGTTCACACAGGCCACTAAAAACATAATAAGCAAATACCCTGCAGTAAATAAGTAAAAAGCAATAGTGCATGAAAATAACAGAGTGATTTATTTAACATAATTTTAATCAAAAGTGTAAAAGCCATCCCACCACGTCACAGTGACTGTTTGGACCGTCCCGATTAGGGTCACCGTGACGTGGTGGGATGGATTTTACTTTTCTTCATCAAAAGTGTTAGGTGTCGAGTTCCCGTCGCTGCACAGGGGGAATCTCGAACCATGTCCGCTGCGGTCTCCCATTATCCTCCAGCCGCAGTGGAACCTGCTCAGTGGAGACGTCGGTCCCAGCGTCTGGCTCAAGCTGATACTGTGCGAATGGTTACTGCTGCCTTTCCAGGCTCTGCCTTTGTAGCCAGCACTAATCAGCAGCGAGCAGGCCTTTTCCTATTCAGAGCATGCCCATGGGACGACCTCCCATTGGAGGTCGGGGGTCACATACTCAGGTCCTATTGGACCATCACAAAGGTCCCGGAGCGCTACTGCTATAAAAGGTTTGCATGGCCACTCGGCCATGCGCTAGTGTAAACTTGCTAATGTGTGTGGATGTATGACTGTCGATGGATGAAAGCTCCGAATCATTTCCATCCCTAGCGTTGTTGCCTGCTCGCGAATGGTGGAAGCTACCTAGCGCCAGACAGTGCTACTCTGCACATCCAGCACACAATTCAGCGTCTCTCAGCAGCAACCGCCAGTGCGGCGCCATGCGCTTTCCTGGCCCTTGTTAGGGTGGTTAGTGGCGTCTGCCAGTGCGGCTCTGTATGCACTCTTGTGCAGTAAATTATGAGTTCTTTTCTATCTCTGACACCACAGTAGCGGTGTTGAGCAAAAGAGGTCTAGAGGAACTCTTTTCCCGTGTCGTGGGACAAATTTCTGACTCTTTACTTTACTTGTGCTCTCTGTGCGGTATTACTGCCCTGTGAAGTAACAAGGTTCATTTCCTTCACACTGGGTGAAGCTAACCCCGTTTGTTTATTCTCTTTATACCGCCATCTAGTCCGCTATTACCGAGCAGCAGGTGTCCTTTCTGCACGGTGGACCCCGGACTGCGAACGCACCTCAAATCCTCTCTAATTATTATTTGGTTCATTCCGCCAGTCCTACCATTACATTAGCACCAGGTTCTGGCTTGCAATGGAGGACTAACAGCGACTGCAGCGGTACTTCCAGCAACTGGATTTATTATATCCCTTCTGTCGGGCAGGGCATTGGAGTGGGCAATGCCGCTGTGGGAGCGTGATGATCATGTGGTGCAGAGTGCTCCAAGGTTCCTGGACACTCTGAAACAGGTCTTTATGGGACCTCGCGTCACCCATGATTCGGTGCTCCAACTGCTGGCATTGACACAGGGTTCGTCCATGGTCAGTCAATTTGCCGTCCACTTCCTGACTTCAGCATCTGAGCTGGAGCGGCCAGATAAAGTCCTTATTCCTGTGTTTTGGAAAGGACTTTCTGACCATGTGAAGGACGCCTTGGCCACTAGGGAGATTCCAGCTACACTGGAGGTATTAATAACTATATCCACTCGCATTAACCTCCGTTTTAACGAGCGAAGGTTGGAGCGAGCCCAGTGTAGGCAAAGGTTTCGTTTGGCGCCTACCTTCACCAAGCCTCTTGAGTCTCCTGTCCAGGCGTCCAAGCTGTATGAGGCCATGGAGGTTAACCGAGCGGGCCCTAAGTCTCGGGCTGCTCGAACACCCATGGTCTGTAATGTCTGCCAGCAATCAGGACATTATTCCAAGAAGTGTCCACAGTGGCAGGGAAACGACCGCGTCTAGTAACTGTAGGAGGAGGTTCACTAGATACAGCGGCATTTTCCTCCAAATTGTCCTTCAAGGGGACAATTACCTTTGGCCCTTCCACTTTTACGGTTGAGCTTTGTGTGGATTCCGGGGCGGAGGGAAATTTCATGTCCTCTGCCTTCGCCCAACGGCACGCAATACCCCTGGTTATGCTAGCCAAACCATTGACCGTAAGAGTGGTGAATGGGTCGACACTGCCCTCACAGATTACACACCAGACTATCCTGTTTACATTATCTATGTTCCCATCCCATCAGGAGATAATTTCCCTTCTCATCATTCCTGAGGGAATAGACGAGATTCTTCTAGGGATACCTTGGTTGCGTTACCACTCTCCACATATAGAGTGGTCCTCTGGGAGAATTCTGGGTTGGAGTAAATCTTGTGACAGCAGATGTCAGAGGGAGTGCATTCAGGTTGCTACTACAGAGATACCCGCAGATCTTACCTCTCTCCCCAAACACTACTGGTCTTATGCGGACGTATTCTCCAAGAGAGCTGCAGAGATTCTTCCGCCTCACTGCCCCTATGACTGTCCTATTGACCTCTTGCCAGGGGCAGAGCCTCCTCGGGGATGTGTCTATCCCCTGTCTCTCCCAGAGATGAAGGCAATGTCACAATACATCCAGGAGAATCTGGCAAGAGGATTCATTAGGAAGTCAGTGTCACCTGCGGAGGCGGTGTTCTTCTTCGTGCAGAAGAACGGATAATTACGTCCATGCATAGACTACAGGCATCTTAACACCATCACCGTTATGAACAAGTACCCTCATTTAACTGTTAGCGATCGGACCTGGCTCTAATCACTGAGGCTATAAGCCGGTGTCAGTTACATAACACAGACAGTACCAGCTCCTGCCCCCCTCAACATATTCACATCATGACATAGTAATACATTATTGAGCAAAAAGGGGACTACACCTCAACAAACCTGGGAAACACACATTTGCCAGAAGACTCGCTACACTCATCAGGAGGGCGTTAAACTAGAAGAAGAGGGGACGGGAAGAAAAACATTAGACTCGAACAAAGAAGACCTAGGAAAACATATTTAGAAGGGAGGTAAGAACATTTCTAAAACAATCCACAGTGAGGAGATTGGAACAAAACAAAATCCTCTAAACTGCATGCTCGCAAACGCCAGAAGCCTGACAAACAAGATGGAAGAACTAGAAGCAGAAATATCTACAGGTAACTTTGACATAGTGGGAATAACCGAGACATGGTTAGATGAAAGCTATGACTGGGCAGTTAACTTACAGGGTTACAGTCTGTTTAGAAAGGATCGTAAAAATCGGAGAGGAGGAGGGGTTTGTCTCTATGTAAAGTCTTGTCTAAAGTCCACTTTAAGGGAGGATATTAGCGAAGGAAATGAGGATGTCGAGTCCATATGGGTCGAAATTCATGGAGGGAAAAATGGTAACAAAATTCTCATTGGGGTCTGTTACAAACCCCCAAATATAACAGAAACCATGGAAAGTCTACTTCTAAATCAGATAGATGAAGCTGCAACCCATAATGAGGTCCTGGTTATGGAGGACTTTAACTACCCGGATATTAACTGGGAAACAGAAACCTGTGAAACCCATAAAGGCAACAGGTTTCTGCTAATAACCAAGAAAAATTATCTTTCACAATTGGTGCAGAATCCAACCAGAGGAGCAGCACTTTTAGTCCTAATACTATCTAATAGACCTGACAGAATAACAAATCTGCAGGTGGTCGGGCATCTAGGAAATAGCGACCACAATATTGTAGAGTTTCACCTGTCTTTCACTAGGGGGACTTGTCAGGGAGTCACAAAAACACTGAACTTTAGGAGGGCAAAGTTTGACCAGCTTAGAGATTCCCTTAATCTGGTAGACTGGGACAATATCCTCAGAATTAAGAATACAGATAATAAATGGAAAATGTTTAAGAACATCCTAAATAGGCAGTGTAAGCGGTTTATACCTTGTGGGAATAAAAGGACTAGAAATAGGAAAAACCCAATGTGGCTAAACAAAGAAGTAAGAAAGGCAATTAACAGTAAAAAGAAAGCATTTGCACTACTAAAGCAGGATGGCACAATTGAAGCTCTAAAAAACTATAGGGAGAAAAATACTTTATCTAAAAAACTAATTAAAGCTGCCAAAAAGGAAACAGAGAAGCACATTGCTAAGGAGAGTAAAACTAGTCCCAAACTGTTCTTCAACTATATCAATAGTAAAAGAATAAAAACTGAAAATGTAGGCCCCTTAAAAAATAGTGAGGAAAGAATGGTTGTAGATGACGAGGAAAAAGCTAACATATTAAACACCTTCTTCTCCACGGTATTCACGGTGGAAAATGAAATGCTAGGTGAAATCCCAAGAAACAATGAAAACCCTATATTAAGGGTCACCAATCTAACCCAAGAAGAGGTGCGAAACCGGCTAAATAAGATTAAAATAGATAAATCTCCGGGTCCGGATGGCATACACCCACGAGTACTAAGAGAACTAAGTAATGTAATAGATAAACCATTATTTCTTATTTTTAGGGACTCTATAGCGACGGGGTCAGTTCCGCAGGACTGGCGCATAGCAAATGTGGTGCCAATATTCAAAAAGGGCTCTAAAAGTGAACCTGGAAATTATAGGCCAGTAAGTCTAACCTCTATTGTTGGTAAAATATTTGAAGGGTTTCTGAGGGATGTTATTCTGGATTATCTCAATGAGAGTAACTGTTTAACTCCATATCAGCATGGGTTTATGAGAAATCGCTTCTGTCAAACCAATCTAATCAGTTTTTATGAAGAGGTAAGCTATAGGCTGGACCACGGTGAGTCATTGGACGTGGTATATCTCAATTTTTCCAAAGCGTTTGATACCGTGCCGCACAAGAGGTTGGTACACAAAATGAGAATGCTTGGTCTGGGGGAAAATGTGTGTAAATGGGTTAGTAACTGGCTTAGTGATAGAAAGCAGAGGGTGGTTATAAATGGTATAGTCTCTAACTGGGTCGCTGTGACCAGTGGGGTACCGCAGGGGTCGGTATTGGGACCTCTTCTCTTCAACATATTCATTAATGATCTGGTAGAAGGTTTACACAGTAAAATATTGATATTTGCAGATGATACAAAACTATCTAAAGCAGTTAATACAAGAGAAGATAGTATTCTGCTACAGATGGATCTGGATAAGTTGGAAACTTGGGCTGAAAGGTGGCAGATGAGGTTTAACAATGATAAATGTAAGGTTATACACATGGGAAGAAGGAATCAATATCACCATTACACACTGAACGGGAAACCACTGGGTAAATCTGACAGGGAGAAGGACTTGGGGATCCTAGTTAATGATAAACTTACCTGGAGCAGCCAGAGCCAGGCAGCAGCTGCCAAGGCAAACAGGATCATGGGGTGCATTAAAAGAGGTCTGGATACACATGATGAGAGCATTATACTGCCTCTGTACAAATCCCTAGTTAGACCGCACATGGAGTACTGTGTCCAGTTTTGGGCACCGGTGCTCAGGAAGGATATAATGGAACTAGAGAGAGTACAAAGGAGGGCAACAAAATTAATAAAGGGGATGGGAGAACTACAATACCCAGATAGATTAGCGAAATTAGGATTATTTAGTCTAGAAAAAAGACGACTGAGGGGCGATCTAATAACCATGTATAAGTATATAAGGGGACAATACAAATATCTCGCTGAGGATCTGTTTATACCAAGGAAGGTGATGGGCACAAGGAGGCATTCTTTGCGTCTGGAGGAGAGAAGGTTTTTCGACCAACATGAAGAGGATTCTTTACTGTTAGGGCAGTGAGAATCTGGAATTGCTTGCTTGAGGAGGTGGTGATGGCGAACTCAGTCGAGGGGTTCAAGAGAGGCCTGGATGTCTTCCTGGAGCAGAACAATATTGTATCATACAATTATTAGGTTCTGTAGAAGGACGTAGATCTGGGGATTTATTATGATGGAATATACAGGTCCTTCTCAAAAAATTAGCATATAGTGTTAAATTTCATTATTTACCATAATGTAATGATTACAATTAAACTTTCATATATTATAGATTCATTATCCACCAACTGAAATTTGTCAGGTCTTTTATTGTTTTAATACTGATGATTTTGGCATACAACTCCTGATAACCCAAAAAACCTGTCTCAATAAATTAGCATATTTCACCCATCCAATCAAATAAAAGTGTTTTTTAATAACAAACAAAAAAACCAACAAATAATAATGTTCAGTTATGCACTCAATACTTGGTCGGGAATCCTTTGGCAGAAATGACTGCTTCAATGCGGCGTGGCATGGAGGCAATCAGCCTGTGACACTGCTGAGATGTTATGGAGGCCCAGGATGCTTCAATAGCGGCCTTAAGCTCATCCAGAGTGTTGGGTCTTGCGTCTCTCAACTTTCTCTTCACAATATCCCACAGATTCTCTATGGGGTTCAGGTCAGGAGAGTTGGCAGGCCAATTGAGCACAGTAATACCATGGTCAGTAAACCATTTACCAGTGGTTTTGGCACTGTGAGCAGGTGCCAGGTCGTGCTGAAAAATGAAATCTTCATCTCCATAAAGCATTTCAGCCGATGGAAGCATGAAGTGCTCCAAAATCTCCTGATAGCTAGCTGCATTGACCCTGCCCTTGATGAAACACAGTGGACCAACACCAGCAGCTGACATGGCACCTCACACCATCACTGACTGTGGGTACTTGACACTGGACTTCAGGCATTTTGGCATTTCCTTCTCCCCAGTCTTCCTCCAGACTCTGGCACCTTGATTTCCGAATGACATGCAAAATTTGCTTTCATCAGAAAAAAGTACTTGGGACCACTTAGCAACAGTCCAGTGCTGCTTCTCTGTAGCTCAAAAGTGGCTTTACCTGGGGAATGCGGCACCTGTAGCCCATTTCCTGCACACGCCTGTGCACGGTGGCTCTGGATGTTTCCACACCAGACTCAGTCCACTGCTTCCTCAGGTTCCCCAAGGTCTGGAATCGGTCCTTCTCCACAATCTTCCTCAGGGTCCGGTCTCCTCTTCTCGTTGTACAGCGTTTTCTGCCACATTGTTTCCTTCCAACAGACTTACCATTGAGGTGCCTTGAAACAGCACTCTGGGAACAGCCTATTTGTTGAGAAATTTCTTTCTGGGTCTTACCCTCTTGCTTGAGGGTGTCAATGATGGCCTTCTTGACATCTGTCAGGTCGCTAGTCTTACCCATGATGGGGGTTTTGAGTAATGAACCAGGCAGGGAGTTTATAAAAGCCTCAGGTATCTTTTGCATGTGTTTAGAGTTAATTAGTTGATTCAGAAGATTAGGGTAATAGGTCGTTTAGAGAACCTTTTCTTGATATGCTAATTTATTGAGACAGGTTTTTTGGGTTATCAGGAGTTGTATGCCAAAATCATCAGTATTAAAACAATAAAAGACCTGACAAATTTCAGTTGGTGGATAATGAATCTATAATATATGAAAGTTTAATTGTAATCATTACATTATGGTAAATAATGAAATTTAACACTATATGCTAATTTTTTGAGAAGGACCTGTAGGCTGAACTGGATGGAAAAATGTCTTTTTTCGGCCTTACTAACTATGTTACTATGTTACTATGTTATATTCAAAAATGTGAATTATCCAACTATTTACAAATTAAACATGGCTGAAGGCAGGGGCTGGTTGGCAAATTTTGGCCTGGGGGACATGGGATCCCTACTGATATTGTGTCAGATCAGTTTATTAAAAATTTTGGAGGGCATTTATCACTCGTTTGGAGATCCGCTTGTCATTCTCTTCTGAATTTCACCCACAGTCTAATGGGCAAAGTGAGGGTTAACCAGAATCTTGAGTCTTATCTTAGGTGTTTTGTGTCTAAGAAAGAGGAGGATTGAGTTACCTACTTACCTCTAGCTGAAATTGCGGTAAATAATCACTGTCATGAGTCTACTGGCAAGTCCCCATTTTTCGGGTCATATGGGTTTCATCCTCAGTTCAGCTCATTTAATAGGAATCGTTCTTATGGAATACCTGAAGAACGATTTTCATCATCTATTACATCTGTGTGGTTATTGATAATTTGAAAAAGATGGGGTCCAAATATAAGAGTGTGGCTGATCGGAGATGTTTGGTACTTCTGGATCTGTGTGTTGGTGACTTGGTGTGGTTGTCCTCAAGGAACATTAAGTTGAAGGTTCCCTCTTGGAAACTGGGTCCAACGTTCATTGGTACTTATAAGATTGTGGCCGTCATCAATCCCGTAGCATTCCACCTTGCTTTGCCACTCACATATAGGATCCGTAATGTGTTTCATCGATCTCTACTCCCAAAAAAATACGATGTGTCCTTAGTACCATCACTGATTCCACCATCTCCTGTCATGAATGGAAATTTGCAAATTAAAATAGCCAAGATTGTTGATTCTCGCTTAGTTCTTCGGTTGCTTCATTATCTGGTACACTGGAAGGGATACAGTCCTAAAGAGAAGATGTGGGCACCAGCATCTAACGTCCATGCAGCCATGCTGATCCGGACTTTACAAGTGGAACACCCTGATATGCCCGATTCTGAAGTTCTGGAGATCCCTAGAAGAGGGGGTACTGTCATGGGTTTACCGCAACAGAGAAGAGCCAGAAGACCACAGAGTCTGATTTCTCCTACTCCTGCATGAATTAAAGCACTTTACATTCTTATAAATGGTGAACATTTGTTTGGGCAATGCAGGTGTTAATCTGCTCTGTTGGGACCTCCTGGAGCAAAGGCTCTCAACTGTGTACTGTTAGCCACTCCCATCCTGGCTAACACTCATTGTCGGAACTAGCTTATGCTGCATGGCTGGAGTTTGTTGCTGGTGGTTATTGGAGAAGGCGTTTGGTGGATTTATCTGTGATAATTGCTAGGTTTTGAGTGTGAGATAATTCCCTTTCTTCTCCTACTTTGGCTTAACCTCATTCTCCACTCCCCGGTGTTTACCTCTATTATATGTGTGAGTATATTTGTATGTGTGGTATTTTTTGTTACTCCTGTTTGTATTACCTTGTTAGTTTGGTTGGTGTATCACAGTACACTACTACTCCCCTCTTCCCTGTGTGAGTGAAGGGTACAGACTGGGGGCGGATTCAGGAGCTAAGGCAAGCTACGTGGCCTCGGCTTCTTCACCATCAGAAGTAACCCAGGCAAAAGGGCGAGATGGGCGCCCTCTAGCACTAGGGACAGGGAAGGAGTTTCTGATCCCGGGATACCCGACAACAAAGTTGTGACAAGAGGGGAATCATGACAGTGTGTGAACAGCGCACTCGCGATTCAGCAACCTGCAGGGACAGAGGGACTAGAGAAATGTGTCTTATAGAACTCGGAAAACTCCTTTAACCTAAAGAGGCAGAAACAGAACCTAGTTTACTGCCATTACTTGCTTTACTACATATAAATACTGCTCTCTCCAGGATCCAGCGCTGCTCTGCTGCTCTCTCCAGAATCCAACGCTGCTCTCTTCAGGATCTGGCACTGTTCTGACGCTCTGTCCAGGATCCAGCGCTGTTCTGACGCTCTGTCCAGGATTCAGCGCTGCTCTGACGCTCTGTCCAGGATCCACCATTGTTCAGCTGCTCTTCTCAGTGATGTCACTGCTCTGCAGACTTTCCTGCTCATGCTGCATTTTTCCTCTTCTTGACCTGGACGTAGCTTTTACAATGTAAGTCTATAGAGCGTCAGAACGAGGCCCCATATACTCACATTGTAAAGAGATTTCAGGCTCACACAGACCGCCAACATGTGACTAAAGAGGAGTAGGGTGGCGCTGAATACCAGAGAAGATAGTGATAGGTGAGTATATTAACATACTGACACACACACACGTATGTTTAGGGTGAAAAAAGTTCTGCTTCTTTGAAGCAGACTATAATTGGCCTGCAGATTAGCCTATCTGAGTAGTGGACCTGGTTACATTTAGACACGTAGTGTGAATAAAGCCTATGGGTTCGTCACATTAGAATTGATGCAATCGGCCATGACAAAAAAGAAAAAACACAAAAAAGGAAGTGAAAAGTCCCGCTTTACAGAGCCATAGAGGACAGCAGTAAAGCTTTTCTACACCCCTAAATATATTTTTTATAAGATGTGGGTCCATCTTATAGTCCGGGTTTAATCCCTTTCCGACATTGGGCGTAATAGTACACCTACGTCGGAATACCTCAGTTTGATTTGGGCTCCGGCGCTGAGCTCAGAGGTCTCCAGCAGACTTCTATGGTTGTCATAGCTGTATTGGTGTGAGCGCCGCCTCGTGGTCGGCGCTCATAGCAAGTGAGCATTTCTGCTACATACAGGCGATCTGTGTGTAGCAGAGCACATCAAAGTAGAGCAGCTTCTAGTCTCTCATGGAGACTATTAAAGCATGCCAAAATTATTATTTTTTTTTAAATTTAAAAAAATGAAAATATATAAAAGTTCAAATCAACCTCCTTTTGCCCCATTCAAAATAAAACAATAAAAATAAAATCAAATATACACATATTTGGTATCGCCGCATTCAGAATAACCTGATCTATCAATATATAAAAAGAATTAACTCGATCGCTAAACGGCGTAAGAAGAAAAAAATAAAAATGTCAGAATTACGTTTTTTTGGTTGCCACTACATTGCAATAAAATGCAATAACATGCGATCAAAAGATCGTATCTGCACCGAAATGGTATCAATAAAAATGTCAACTCGGAGCACAAACAATAAGCCCTCACAAAGCCACAGATCTCGTGGAGACGCCACAGGTCTTGCAATATGGCGTCATCTTTTTTTTTTACCAAAATTAAAAATTTTTTTCATCGCTTAAATAAAAAAGAACCTAGACATGTTTGGGGTCTATAAACTCGTAATGACCTGGAGAATCATAATGGTAGGTCAGTGTTAGCATTTAGTGAAAATGGTAAAAAAAACAATTGTGGAATTGCACTTTTTTTTGCAATTTCACCACTTGGAATATTTTCCCATTTTCTAGTACACAATATGTTAAAATCAATTTTGTCGTTCAAAAATACAACTTGTCCTGCAAAAAAAACAAGCCCTGACATGGCCATTTTGCCTAAAAAACAAAAAAGTTATGACTCTGGGAAGAAGGGGAGGGAAAAACTAAAATGCAAAAAAAAAAACACCACTGGTTGTTAAGGGGTTAAAGTATCTTACCTGGGGGTGGCGGCGGTGGTGAAGCGGGGTCACAGGAGGCATGGTGTCATCTGCAGGAAGATGGCATCAGCAAATGTGGGGCAATGCTGCGGCCCCTGAGTGGCAGGAGGGGGCGTCCCAGCCGTGCGATGCTACTATGAGACTGACTGGTTGTTGTTATGAAACTATATTTAATTTTGTTATCCAACAACTTTTTTTTTCAAAAATTGCCTTTTCATCTTTTAAAAAGGACTCCGTAGCCGTATTCAAACACCGTCCGGTTCAGTTTTTTTGTCCGTCCGGTTCAGTTTTTTTGTGCTTTCAAAAGTATCTGTCAATGTTTTGGATGGACTTTTCTTTTCTCTGAATCCTATTTTTTTTTTATCTGGTTTTCTTCAAAAAACTCCCTGTCTGTGGAACATTTTTTTCTGATCCGCTTGTATTGACCATATGGGATATTTTTTTAATCCATTTTGGGTAATGTCCGACTTAGAAGGAATTTTATTTATTAATCATCATCAATTACCGTTCTTCGATTTTCTCCCTCATATTCATAAAAGCCTCACCAACCCACTGGCTCGCCCTATAATATCTGGGATTAATTGTATAACAGCAAACTTATTACATTGATTTGTTTTTACAGCCCTATGTCATCAAGTTACCTTCCCAAATTTAGGATTCCTCTCATCTGAAAAGTACCAAATACCGTATTTTCTGGTGTATAAGACAACTGGGCGTATAAGACGACCCCCAACTTTTCCATATAAAATGTCGAGTTTGGGATATACTCGCCTTATAAGATGGGGGTCTTCTTATACGCCCAGTCATCTTATACGGCGTGTGTGGTGCGGATGGTTCCCAGGGTCTGGAGGAGAGGAGACTCTCCTTTAGGCCCTGGGATCCATATTAATGCAAAAAAAATAATAAAAAATATGGGATATACTTACCCTCTGATGGCCCGTGGCTCTCAGCGGTGCAAGCGACGGCCTCCGTTCCTAAGGATGCATTGTGCGAAGGACCTTCGA
Organism: Ranitomeya imitator; assembly: GCF_032444005.1. NCBI lineage: Eukaryota > Metazoa > Chordata > Amphibia > Anura > Dendrobatidae > Ranitomeya > Ranitomeya imitator. Next base: position 638,013 of record NW_027194006.1, read on the forward strand.
TGACGTCGCAGTCGCGTGACCGGTTGCGTGACTGTGACGTCATCGAAGGTCCTTCGCTCAATGCATCCTTAGGAACGGAGGCCGTCGCTTGCACCGCTGAGAGCCGCGGAAGGGTAAGTATATCCCATATTTTTTATTCTTTTTTTTACATGAATATGGATCCCAGGGCATGAAGGAGAGTCCATACAGGACCGCTCCCTGCACACACCTTACCTGGCGTATAAGACGACCCCCGACTTTTGAGATGATTTTCAAGGGTTAAAAAGTCTTATACGCCGGAAAATACGGTAATTATTCATTTTTCTTTACGCTGGACACAAGTTCATTATATTCCAACATTAGACATGATTTGGGCCTTAAGACCATCCGACACCATTGTAGACTGGACAAATCATTGCCTGACAATCAAGAACATTTCCTGCTGGATGGTATCAGATTTGTGTTGGAAAACAATGTATTTTTCTTGAGGTGTGACATAGCGCCAGGTGAGGGGCGCGGGATAGGTACACGATTTGTACCCAGTTATGCCAACCTATTCATGGATCTCTGAGTCTTCTCACACCGCTCGGTCTCCCCTGCCGGTGGGTCATATTCTGTTTTATGGATGACTTATTTTTCATATGGACAGGGACCCCGGGGGAGGCGGACTCCTTTGTTCATCAGCTTAATGAAGATTCTTTTTCTATAATAAGAATTCAATTTCTGGATTTGGCAATCTATAAAGATGAGTGAGATGTTGTTCACACAGACATTTTCTAAAAATCTCAATGTGAACAGCTACCTGGAGTTTTCAAGTGGACATTATACCAAATGGATTAAAAATATCCCATAAGGTCAATAAATCCCCCAAAAATGGAGGCAGCACAACAGTAAGGCTTGGTTCCCATTGCGTTAATGGGAAAGCGCTAACGGACAGCGTTGCACGGCGAAATTAACGCTGTGCAACGCGTCCGTTAGCACGCCCATTCACGGCAATGGGAACGCGCAGCACTAGCGCGTGCCATGTTCGGCACGCGCTAGCGACGCGCCGGTGTTTCCTGGCGCGAGGCGCGCCCGCGGTCCGTTCCCCGCTCTCGCAGATCGGGGATCTGCGAGAGCGGGGACGTTACCGCGACCCCGGGACGCGGCCCCATTAAAAACATTGCGTTAGCGCAACCCGCTAGCGCTAAACAGGTTGCACTAACGCAATATGAACCTAGCCTAAGTAGAAAATTACATGCACTTTAATTGCCCATGTGGTGACGTTTCGGTCCAAGGTGTGGACCTTTCTCATGTGGTCAATAGAAACGGATCCGAAAAAAATGTTCTACAGATGAGGAGTTATTTGTGGAAGCCCAGGTTTAAAAAAAAAAAAAAAAAAAGATTCAGGGAAAGTATTCTTCCAAAATGTTAAAAGATGCATTTGAATGCATAAAAAAAAACTTAATAGACAAAATGCTTGAATACGGCAAGGAAGTCTTAACCCCTTAAGGGCCAGGGGTATTTCCGTTTTTACGTTTCCATTTTCTGCTCCCCTTCTTCCTAGAGCCATAACGTTTTTATTTTTCTGCTAATATGGTCATGTGAGGCCTTGTTTTTCGCGGGACGAGTTGTACTTTTACACAACACCACTGAAAATGGGACAAAATACAAAGTGCGGTGAAATTGCAAGAAAAGTGCAATTCCACAATTGTTTTTTGGATTTTTATTTTTTAATATGTTCACTAAGTGCTAAACTGACCTGCCATTATGATGCTCCAGGTCATTACGAGTTCATAGATACTTAACATGTCTAAGTGGTGAAAAAAAAATCCAAACGTTGTTTAAAATAAATAAATAAATTGCCCCATTTTCCGATACCCGTAGCGTCTCCATTTTTCATGATCTCAGGTTGGGTGAGGGCTTATTTTTTGCGTGCCGAGCTGACGTTTTTAATGATACCATTTTGGCGCAGATACTTTCTTTTGATTACCCTTAATTGTATTTTAATGCAATGTCATGGCGAACCCAAAAAAAGTAATTCTGGAGTTTTTACTTTTTTTCTTCCTACGTCGTTTAGTGATTGGTCGGGTAAATCCTTTTTTCTTATTGCTAGATCGGGTGATTCTGAAGTCGGCAATGTCTAATATGTGCATGTTTGATTTTTTTTATTGTAATATTTTAATGGGGCAAAAGGAGCGTGATTTGAACCTTTATATTATTTTTTTATATATTTAAATACATTTTTTTTTTAGTTTTGGCATATTTCAATAGTCTTTATGGCAGACTAGAAGTTTCCATAACCTGATCAGCTCAGCTATATACATATCTGCTGTTCAAAAAAGCTGATGTGCCGGGAAAGATGTGGGCTCCGGCGGTGAGCGTACTTTTCCACA
>NW_027194007.1:0-15683 GCF_032444005.1 Ranitomeya imitator
TGTGGTACTGAATTACCTTTCATAACAGTACTGGAGGCCAAAAGTACTAATGATTCTCAATAGAGGGAAAAAAGTTCTGAGACCATTTTTTTTTCTCTACACTGTGTTTTGCCTTTTTTTTCCCCTAGACATTTGGGTGGTTCAGGACACAGGTGTAGCAATGGACATTAAAGGTCTGTCTTCATGTGTGGATCAGCTCACGGCAAGAGTACAAAGTATTCAAGACTTTGTGGTTCAGAATTCTATGTCTCGGATTGCTGTACGATGAGCCTAATTCTGTGGATCAGGCAGAGAAGAATTTGCTGGCTCTGTGTCAGGGTCAGGATGAAATAGAGGTATATTGTCAGAAATTTAGAAAGTGGTCCGTACTCACTCAGTGGAATGAAGGTGCGCTCGCAGCTATTTTCAGAAAAGGTGTCTCTGAAGCCCTTAAGGATGTCATGGTGGGATTTCCTATGCCTGCTGGTCTGAATGAGTCTATGTCTTTGGCCATTCAGATCGGTCGACGCTTGAGCAAGCGTAAATCTGTGCACCATTTGGCGGTATTACCTGAGCTTAAACCTGAGCCTATGCAGTGCGATAGGACTTTGACCAGAGTTGAACGGCAAGAACACAGACGTCTGAATGGGCTGTGTTTCTACTGTGGTGATTCCACTCATGCTATCTCTGATTGTCCTAAGCACACTAAGCGGTTCGCTAGGTCTGCCACCATTGGTATGGTACAGTCAAAATTTCTTCTGTCTGTTACCTTGATCTGCTCTTTGTCATCGTATTCTGTCATGGCATTTGTGGACTCAGGAGCTGCTCTGAATTTGATGGACTTGGAGTATGCTAGGCGTTGTGGGTTTTTCTTGGAGCCCTTGCAGTGTCCTATTCCATTGAGAGGAATTGATGCTACGCCTTTGGCCAAGAATAAGCCTCAGTACTGGACCCAGCTGACCATGTGCATGGCTCCTGCACATCAGGAGGTTATTCGCTTTCTGGTGTTGCATAATCTGCTTGATGTGGTCAATTGGTCTTCTGCTGCTGTGGAAGCTTTTCAAGAGTTGAAGCGTCGGTTTTCTTCTGCCCCTGTGTTGTGTCAACCAGATGTTTCGCTTCCGTTCCAGTTCGAGGTTGATGCTTCTGAGATTGGAGCAGGGGCTGTTTTGTCGCAGAGAAGTTCTGATTGCTCGGTGATGAAACCATGCGCCTTCTTTTCCAGGAAGTTTTCACCTGCTGAGCGAAATTATGATGTGGGCAATCGAGAGTTGCTGGCCATGAAGTGGGTATTCGAGGAGTGGCGTCATTGGCTTGAAGGAGCTAAGCATCGCGTGGTGGTCTTGACTGATCATAAGAACTTGACTTATCTCGAGTCCGGTAAGCAGTTGAATCCTAGACAAGCTCGTTGGTCATTGTTTTTTGCCCATTTTGACTTTGTGATTTCATACCTTCCGGGCTCTAAAAATGTGAAGGCGGATGCTCTGTCTAGGAGTTTTGTGCCCGACTCTCCGGGTGTATCTGAGCCGGCGGGTATCCTCAAAGAGGGAGTAATTGTGTCTGCCATCTCCCCTGATTTGCGGAGGGTGCTGCAAAAATTTCAGGCTAATAAACCTGATCGTTGCCCAGCGGAGAAACTGTCCCTAATAGGTGGACGAATAAAGTTATCTCTGAGGTTCATTGTTCGGTGTTGGCTGGTCATCCTGGAATCTTTGGTACCAGAGAGTTAGTGGCTAGATCCTTTTGGTGGCCATCTCTGTCGCGGGATGTGCGTTCTTTTGTGCAGTCCTGTGGGATTTGTGCTCAGGCTAAGCCCTGCTGTTCTCGTGCCAGTGGGTTGCTTTTGCCCTTGCCGGTCCCGAAGAGGCCTTGGACACATATCTCTATGGATTTTATTTCAGATCTTCCCGTCTCTCAAAAGATGTCAGTCATTTGGGTGGTCTGTGATCGCTTCTCTAAGATGGTCCATTTGGTACCCTTGTCTAAATTGCCTTCCTCCTCTGATTTGGTGCCATTGTTTTTCCAGCATGTGGTTCGTTTGCATGGCATTCCAGAGAATATCGTTTCTGACAGATGTACCCAGTTTGTTTCGAGGTTTTGGCGAGCCATTTGTGGTAGGATGGGCATTGACTTGTCTTTTTCCTCGGCTTTCCATCCTCAGACTAATGGCCAGACCGAACGAACCAATCAGACCTTGGAAACATATCTGAGATGCTTTGTTTCTGCTGATCAGGATGACTGGGTGTCCTTTTTGCCTTTGGCTGAGTTCGCCCTTAATAATCGGGCCAGCTCGGCTACCTTGGTTTCACCGTTTTTCTGCAACTCTGGGTTCCATCCTCGTTTCTCTTCAGAGCAGGTTGAGTCTTCGGACTGTCCTGGTGTGGATACTGTGGTGGACAGGTTGCAGCAGATTTGGACTCATGTAGTGGACAATTTAAGGCTCAACGTTTGCTAATCGCAGACGCTGTGTGGGTCCCCGACTTCGGGTTGGGGACTTGGTTTGGTTATCTTCTCGTCATATTCCTATGAAGGTTTCCTCTCCTAAGTTTAAACCTCGTTTTATTGGTCCGTATAGGATTTCTGAGGTTCTTAATCCTGTGTCTTTTCGTCTGACCCTTCCAGATTCTTTTTCCATACATAACGTATTCCTTAGGTCATTGTTGCGGAGATACGTGGCACCTATGGTTCCATCTGTTGATCCTCCTGCCCCGGTTTTGGTGGAGGGGGAGTTGCAGTATATTGTGGAGAAGATTTTGGATTCTCGTGTTTCAAAGCGGAAACTCCAGTATCTGGTTAAGTGGAAGGGTTATGCTCAGGAAGATAATTCCTGGGTCTTTGCCTCTGATGTCCATGCTCCCGATCTTGTTCGTGCCTTTCATATGGCTCATCCTGGGAGCTCTGGTGAGGGTTCGGTGACCCCTCCTCAAGGGGGGGGTACTGTTGTGAATTCTGTGGCAGAGCTCCCTCCTGTGGTCACAAGTGGTACTTCGGCTGATTCTCTCTGTGAGCTTCCATTGGTGGAGGAAAGTGGTACTGCGGCTTCTGAGTTTCCTTCCTCAGGTGATGTGGTGAAGTCATTAGGTGCTGCTCTATTTAACTCCACCTAGTGCTTTGATCCTGGCCTCCAGTCAATGTTCTAGTATTGGACCTGTTTCCTCCTGGATCGTTCCTGTGGCCTGCTGCTCTGCATAGCTAAGTTCCTCTTTGCTATTTGTTTGCTGTTTTTTTCTGTCCAGCTTGTCAATTTGTTTTTTCCTGCTTGCTGGAAGCTCTGGGACGCAGAGGGTGTACCTCCGTGCCATTAGTTCGGTACGGAGGGTCTTTTTGCCCCCTTTGCGTGGTTTTTGTAGGGTTTTGTGTTGACCGCAAAGTTACCTTTCCTATCCTCGCTCTGTTCAGAAAGTTGGGCCTCACTTTGCTAAATCTATTTCATCTCTACGTTTGTCTTTTCATCTTAACTCACAGTCATTATATGTGGGGGCTGCCTTTTCCTTTGGGGTATTTCTCTGAGGCAAGGTAGGCTTATTTTCTATCTTCAGGCTAGCTTGTTTCTCAGGCCGTGCCGAGTTGCATAGGGAGCGTTAGGCGCAATCCACGGCTGCCTTTAGTGTGGTTGGAGAGGATTAGGGATTGCGGTCAACAGAGTTCCCACGTCTCAGAGCTCGTTCTTGTTTTTTGGGTTATTGCCAGGTCACTGTATGTGCGCTGACCTCTATGTCCATTGTGGTACTGAATTACCTTTCATAACAGGATATGTGAGCAAAGTCCACGCACTTTGAGGAGCAGGTCGGAGAACCCAGGATAAGTTTTCAATAAGCACTGCACCACCAGGTTTAAGGTGTGAGCCAGGCAAGGAATGTGTTTCAGTTGGGAAAGGGAGATGGCAGCCATGAAATTCCTTCCGTTATCACTAACTACCTTGCCTGCCTCAAGATCTACTGTGCCCAGCCACGACTGCGTTTCTTGCTGCAAGAACTCGGACAGAACTTCCGCGGTGTGTCTGTTGTCGCCCAAACACTTCATAGCCAATACAGCCTGCTGACGCTTGCCAGTAGCTGGCCCATAATGGGACAACTGGTGTGCAACAGTGTCAGCTGACGATGGAGTGGTTGGCCGACTGCGGTCTGTGGAAGAGCTGTCGCTTCTGCAGGAGGACGAGGAGGAGGAGGGGGTGCGAACGCCTACAGCCAACTGTTTCGTAGACCGTGGGCTAGGCACAACTGTCCCGAAATTGATGTCCCCTGTGGACCCTGCATCCACCACATTCACCCAGTGTGCCGTGATGGACACGTAACGTCCCTGGCCATGCCTACTGGTCCATGCATCTGTAGTCAGGTGCACCTTTGTACTCACAGATTGCCTGAGTGCATGGACGATGCGCTGTTTAACATGCTGGTGGAGGGCTGGGATGGCTTTTCTGGAAAACAAGTGTCGACTGGGTAGCTCGTAGCGTGGTTTAGCGTACTCCATCAGGGCTTTGAAAGCTTCGCTTTCAACTAACCGGTAGGGCATCATCTCTAATGAGATTAGTCTAGCTATGTGGGCGTTAAAACCCTGTGTACGCGGATGCGAGGATAAGTACTTCCTTTTTCTAACCAGAGTCTCATGTAGGGTGAGCTGGACTGGAGAGCTGGAGATCGTGGAACTAGCGGGTGTGCCGGTGGACATGGCAGACTGAGAGACGGTGGGAGATGGTATTGTTGCCGCCGGTGCCCTAGATGCAGAGTTTCCTCCTACGAAAACTGGTGATTCCCTGACCCTGACTGCTTTGGCTGGCAAAGAAACCTGCACAGATACTGCCGGTGGTGCGGAAAATGGTGGCCCTACACTGCCGGAAGGGATGTTGCGTTGCTGACTAGCTTCATTGGCCGAGGGTGCTACAACCTTAAGGGACGTTTGGTAGTTAGTTCAGGCTTGCAAATGCATGGTGGTTAAATGTCTATGCATGCAACATGTATTGAGACTTTTCAGATTCTGTCCTCTGCTTAAGGTAGTTGAACATTTTTGACAGATGACTTTGCGCTGATCAATTGGATGTTGTTTAAAAAATGCCAGACTGCACTCTTTCTAGCATCGGATACCTTTTCAGGCATTGCAGACTGAGCTTTAACCGGATGGCCACGCTGTCCTCCAACAGGTTTTGGCTTTGCCACGCGTTTTGGGCAAGATACGGGCCCGGCAGATGGAACCTGTTGCGATGTTGATGCCTGCTGCGGCCCCTCCTCCTCCGCTTCAGAACTGCTGCCGCCTGCACCCTGTTCCCCCAATGGCTGCCAATCGGGGTCAAGAACTGGGTCATCTATTACCTCTTCTTGTAGCTCGTGTGCAACTTCGTCTGTGTCACCGAGTCGGTCGGTGGTATAGCGTTCGTGATGGGGCAACATAGTCTCATCAGGGTCTGATTCTTGATCATTACCCTGCGAGGGCAATGTTGTGGTCTGAGTCAAAGGACCAGCATAGTAGTCTGGCTGTGGCTGTGCATCAGTGCACTCCATGTCAGATTCAACTTGTAATGGGCATGGACTGTTAACTGCTTCACTTTCTAAGCCAGGGACGGTATGTGTAAAGAGCTCCATGGAGTAACCCGTTGTGTCGCCTGCTGCATTCTTCTCTGTTGTTGTTTTTGCTGAAGAGGACAAGGAAGCGACTTGTCCCTGACCGTGAACATCCACTAACGACGCGCTGCTTTGACATTTACCAGTTTCACGAGAGGAGGCAAAAGAGCTAGAGGCTGAGTCAGCAAGATAAGCCAAAACTTGCTCTTGCTGCTCCGGCTTTAAAAGCGGTTTTCCTACTCCCAGAAAAGGGAGCGTTCGAGGCCTTGTGTAGCCAGACGACGAACCTGGCTCCACAGCTCCAGACTTAGGTGCAATATTTTTTTTCCCACGACCAGCTGATGCTCCACCACTACCACTACCCTCATTACCAGCTGACAATGAACGCCCCCGGCCACGACCTCTTCCACCATACTTCCTCATTGTTTTAAAAACGTAAACAAACTAACGGTATTTGTTGCTGTCACACAAATTACACGGTGAGCTATAACTTCAGTATGATTTAGCTACCCCTTTACAGGTGAGTGAGACCACAACGAAAATCAGGCACAATGTTACACACTCTGTTGTTGGTGGCAACAAATGAGAGAGATGCCACACACGCAGGACTGTCACTGAAGCACAAATGTAAATATTAATCTCCCACTGATTTGATTTTTTTTTTTTTTTTAAGGGAGACTTTAGGAAAAAAAAAATAGAATAAAATGATTTTTTCAGGAAGAATTTAGAAACCAAATAAAATAAAATGATTTTTTCAGGGAGAATTTAGAAAACAAATAAAACAAAAAAAGGCTTTCTATGGCCCACTGAGTGAGAGATGACGCACACAGGAGTCAGGAGTGGCACACAAGCCCAGAGGCCAATATTTATCTCCCACTGATTGATGTAGTGATTTTTTCAGGTAGATTTTGGAACCCAAATCAAGCTAAAAAAAAAATAATAGGCTTTCTATGGCCCACAATTGGAGAGAGAGAGAGAGATGGCACACCCAGGAGTCAAGACTGGCACACAAGCAGAAAGGGCAATATTAATCTCCCACTGATTTGTTTTTTTTTTTTTTTTTTTCAGGGAGACTTTAGGAAAAAAAAAAATAGAATAAAATGATTTTTTGAGGAAGAATTTAGAAACCAAATAAAATAAAATGATTTTTTCAGGGAGAATTTAGAAAACAAATAAAACAAAAAAAGGCTTTCTATGGCCCACTGAGTGAGAGATGACGCACACAGGAGTCAGGAGTGGCACACAAGCCCAGAGGCCAATATTTATCTCCCACTGATTGATGTAGTGATTTTTTCAGGTAGATTTTGGAACCCAAATCAAGCTAAAAAAATAATAGGCTTTCTATGGCCCACATTTGGAGAGAGAGAGAGAGATGGCACACCCAGGAGTCAATACTGGCACACAAGCAGAAAGGGCAATATTAATCTCCCACTGATTTGTTTTTTGTTTTTTTTTTTCAGGGAGACTTTAGGAAAAAAAACAATAGAATAAAATGATTTTTTCAGGAAGAATTTAGAAACCAAATAAAATAAAATGATTTTTTCAGGGAGAATTTAGAAAACAAATAAAACAAAAAAAGGCTTTCTATGGCCCACTGAGTGAGAGATGACGCACACAGGAGTCAGGAGTGGCACACAAGCCCAGAGGCCAATATTTATCTCCCACTGATTGATGTAGTGATTTTTTCAGGTAGATTTTGGAACCCAAATCAAGCTAAAAAAATAATAGGCTTTCTATGGCCCACAATTGGAGAGAGAGAGAGAGATGGCACACCCAGGAGTCAAGACTGGCACACAAGCAGAAAGGGCAATATTAATCTCCCACTGATTTGTTGTTTTTTTTTTTTTTTTCAGGGAGACTTTAGGAAAAAAAAATAGAATAAAATGATTTTTTCAGGAAGAATTTAGAAACCAAAGAAAATAAAATGATTTTTTCAGGGAGAATTTAGAAAACAAATAAAACAAAAAAAGGCTTTCTATGGACCACTGAGTGAGAGATGACGCACACAGGAGTCAGGAGTGGCACACAAGCCCAGAGGCCAATATTTATCTCCCACTTTTTTTTTTTTGTTCCAGGGAAAATTTATAAACCCAATAAAAAAAATAATAAATAGGCTTTCTATGGCCCACTATCTGAGAGACAGAGAGAGATGGCACGCTTAGGACTGGCACACAAGCCCAAAGGCCAATATTAATCTCCCTTTTTTTTTAAGGGAGAATTTATAAAACCAAAAAAAAATAAATAAATAGGCTTTCTATGGCCCACTATTTGTGAGAGAGATGGCACGCTCAGGACTGGCACACAAGCCCAGAGGCCAATATTAATCTCCCACTTTTTTTTTTTTTTTTCCAGGGAAAATTTATAAACCCATTAAAAAAAAAAATAAATAAATAGGCTTTCTATGGCCCACTATCTGAGAGAGAGAGATGGCACGCTTAGGACTGGCACACAAGACCAAAGGCCAATATTAATCTCCCTTTTTTTTTTAAGGGAGAATTTATAAAACCAAAAAAAAATAAATAAATAGGCTTTCTATGGCCCACTATTTGTGAGAGAGATGGCACGCTTAGGACTGGCACACAAGCCCAGAGGCCAATATTAATCTCCCACTTTTTTTTTTTGTTCCAGGGAAAATTTATAAACCCATTAAAAAAAATAAAAAATAAATAGGCTTTCTATGGCCCACTATCTGAGAGAGAGAGATGGCACGCTTAGGACTGACACACAAGCCCAAAGGCCAATATTAATTTCCCACTGATTGATTTATTGATTTTTTCAGGTAGAATTTACAACCCAAATAAAGCAAAAAAAAAAAAAAAAAGGGCTTTCTATGGCCCACTGAGTGAGTGATGATGCACACAGGAGTCAGGAGTGGCACACAAGCCCTGAGGCCAATATTTTTCTCCCACTGATTGATGTAGTGATTTTTTCAGGTAGATTTTAGAACCAAAATCAAGCAAAAAAATAAATAGGCTTTCTATGGCCCACTGAGTGAGTGATGATGCACACAGGAGTCAAGAGTGGCACACAAGCCCTGAGGCCAATATTTTTCTCCCACTGATTGATGCAGTGATTTTTTCAGGTAGATTTTATAACCCAAATCAAGCAAAAAAATAAATAGGCTTTCTATGGCCCACTGAGTGAGAGATGACACAGACAGAGATGGCACTCTAGCAGAAATGTCAATCTTAATCTCCCACAAAAAAAACAAAAAAAACAGGGAGTGTCCTTCAATTACTATCTCCCTGCAGTAATCTCAGCCAGGTATGGCAGGCAGCAATAAGGAGTGGACTGATGCACAAATTAAATAAAAAGTGTGTACAAACCAAAAAGATAGCTGTGCAGAAAGGAAGGAACAAGAGGATTTGTGCTTTGAAAAAAGCAGTTGGTTTGCACAGCGGCGTACACACAGCAATGCAGCTATCAGGGAGCCTTCTAGGGCAGCCCAATGAGCTACAGCGCTGAGGGGGAAAAAAAAAATGTAGCTTCCACTGTCCCTGCACACCGAAGGTGGTGTTGGGCAGTGGAAATCGCTACAGCACAAGCGGTTTGGTGGTTAATGGACCCTGCCTAACGCTATCCCTGCTTCTGACGAAGCAGCAGCAACCTCTCCCTAAGCTCAGATCAGCAGCAGTAACATGGCGGTCGGCGGGAACGCCCCTTTATAGCCCCTGTGACGCCGCAGACAGCAAGCCAATCACTGCAATGCCCTTCTCTAAGATGGTGGGGACCATGACCTATGTCATCACGCTGCCCACACTCTGCGTTTACCTTCATTGGCTGAGAAATGGCGCTTTTCGCGTCATTGAAACTTTGGCGCGAAAGTCGCGTACCGCATGGCCGACACCGCACAGGGGTCGGATCGAGTTTCATGAAACCCGACTTTGTCAAAAGTCGGCGACTTTTGAAAATGTTCGACCCGTTTCGCTCAACCCTAGTTACAAGTATTCCCATGAGGGTCTTCACTAACTTCTGAAGGTTTTTAGTCTTCCCTGCTCAATAATTTGAGGGCAGTGAACTATGCAATTGAAAGCTGGTGTTTGGGTTGTTTTCTCTTCTAATAAAACCTGTGACATCATGAAAACACAATCTTTGCCTATTGGGTGGTTTGTCACTAATATCTGCGTCATTGCAAGGCAAGGAAATGGTTCTTTCAAATTAACATCAATCAAATTTTGAGTAGGATATAATTGGGGTTTTATCTCCATCTTCATATTAAGATTATAAACTGCATAATAAACATTTTAATTATGTTTGCTTTCTATACATTCGCAGTTTTGCCATTTCGAAAAAGTCAAGCAATATATGTTAATTATTTTTTTATTTTATTGTTCTGCTTGATTGAGTCTGTCTCTGTCTGGAATAGTAACACAGACAGTTCACTTAGATTTTATATAGTTTATAATAGGAGACTTCCAGCTATGCTAATTACTTTTATATGTGAATGACTTTATATGAGATAGCAATGAGTTAGTCAGTGATTTCTAGGAACAAGATTATTGATTCAAGTGAAAGTCGAATTAACTGAAATTTGTGGTTTCACACAAACTCAAACATTTTAAGATTTGGTTTGTAAAAATAAAAATTCTTGGCCGGCACTATTTCTTAAAATGATTAAGCATTAGAGAGCAGGCAATTCTCATTTTGCATTGCCACGCGGGCTACTCCATAATGCCATGCAGCTATGACATCTTACGGATCATTGTATAGCGATTCCCAGCCTGGTACAGTTTGAAGAGTGGAGTCGTTTGCCACCTCCAGAGACACTGTTTAAGTCTCTCTCTTCTGTAGAATGTATGCTCTTATGGTCAGAAGGTTTCTGTCTGTAAAGTATAAAGTCAGCAATGCCTTCTCTAGCCTGTAGAGTGTAAGATGTTATGGTCAGAGGGGTCCTCTATTTCCTGAAATTTGTAAGCTCTTATTGTCAGTGGTCCGCAGGGTCCTCTCCTGTTGAGTGTAAGCTCTTATGTTCAGTGGAGTCTTCTCTCTCCGGTAGAGTAAAACCTCTTATGGTCAGTGGGGTCACTCTCTCCTGTAAAGTTTAAGTTGTTATGATCAGCGGAGTCCTCCTTAGTCTCTAAATTATAAGCTCTTATGGTCTGCAAAGGTTTCTCTCCTCTTTCCTTCGTGTATTTTAAGAGCAACTACAAGCTTTCCAGTTTTAAAATTCTCGCAAATGCATTCACCGCAAATCATATTTTTTGGGAAAATTTGGTAAAGTTGATGAATTTGAATTTCAAAAAATTCTATACTCTCTAGTTACAGTTATGCTCAAAAGTTTACATACCCTGGCAGAATTATTGCTTTCTTGGCCTTTTTTCAGAGAATATGAATGATAACACCAAAAAGTTTTCTCAACTCACGGTTAGTGGTTAGGTGAAGCCATTTATTGTCTTTTTACGTATTTTCTCTTTTTAAATCATAATGGCAACCCAAAACATCCAAATGACCCTGATAAAAAGTTCATATACCCCATTTCTTTCTACTATGTATTGCCCCCTCTAATGTCAATGACAGCTTGAAGTCTTTTGTGGTAGTTATGGATGAGGTTCTTTATTTTCTCAGATGTTAAAGCTGCCCACTCTTCTTGGCAAAAAGCCTTCAGTTCCTGTAAATTGCTAGGCTGTCTAGCATGAACTGCGCGCTTGAGATCTCCCCAGAGTGGCTCAATAATATAGAGGTCAGGAGACTGAGAGGGCCACTCCAGAACCTTCACTTTGTTCTGCTGTAGCCAATGACAGGTCAACTTGGCCTTGAGTTTTGGATCAATGTCATGTTGGAACATCCAAATGCATCCCATGAGCAGTTTTCAGGCTAATGAGTGCAAATTTCCCTCCAGTATTTGCTAATAGCATGCTGCATTCAACTTTCCTTCAATTTGACACAGTTTCCTTTGCCTTTGTAGCTCACACATCCCCAAAACATCAGCGATCCACCTCTGTGCTTTACAGTAGGAATGGTGTTCCTTTCATCATAGGACTTGTTGACCTCTCTCCAAATGTAACGTTTATGGTTGTAGCCAAAGGTTCAATTTTGGCTTCATCACTCCAAATTACCTTGTTCCAGAAGTTTTGAGGCTTGTCTCTGTGCTGTTTTGCATATTGTAAGCAAGATACTTTGTTGCATTTGCACAGTAATGGCTTTCGTCTGGCGACTTGACCATGCAGCCCATTTTTCTAATTGCCTCCTTATTGTACATCTTGAAACAGCCACACCGCTAGTTTTCAGAGAGTCCTGTATTTCAGCTGATGTTATATGTGGGTTTTTCTTTGTATCCCGAGCAATTTTCCTGGCAGCTGTGGATGACTTTTTTGTTGGCCTACCTTGCACAGCATGGATGGATGGGACAGGGCCTGACCCTGCATTTCTAGCTTACAAATTGATAAGAGGTGGATGAGTGAAAGGTATAGATCTAGTGCTCTGAGACTTCTTCCATTACGGAGACCCAACTTGGAGTCTCCACATTTTCAAAAAATTATTGGCACATGCCAGTAAATTGGCATCAATTTCCCCAGAGTAGAAATAGTATAATGGTGTTCTGAGACTCCTGCCACTACAGGCAACACACAACAAGGAGACTCAAATAAGTCTCCATTTACCAAGAATTTGGCTTGTCATGATTCAGGAGATAGCAAAAGGAGGAGGAATAAGAGGAATATTAGGTGCTTAAAAAAAGGCAAATTGTAAAAGTTGCAGTTGTGGACACATCTTGTGATTGTTGCACCACCAAGGCACTTGTTAGTAACATCAGCAGCCACAGATGCAACGACAAAGGTGTCACAGAATATAGCTCACTGAAAACTACAGCATCGCCTAGTCTGCCCAGTCTGCGACTGGGGTGTAAAAGTAATTGGAGATCCAAGACTATATCCAATATTGATGAAAGTTAGGCGGTCTACACTTTCAATGGACAGCCAGATGGGCTTATCTGTCAGGACACCACCAGCAGTGTTGAAGACACATTGTGAGAGAATGCTGACTGACGGGCATGACAAAACCTTGAAGGTGTGACTGGGGAGCTAAGGCCACTCTTCCATCTTTGATGGCATCATTATTAAGCTTTAGATACAACTGCACCATCCTCTCCAGTCATCCACTATGTGTCAGACTTGTACTCTGTTCTGCTGGTGCATGGGTTGGTGTTAAAAATGTGCAAAACAACTCACAGAAATTGCTTCTGCCATTTACACTGCTGCTACTGCTAATGTTTTTGCATTGACAACTCAACATCCCCAAGGTTGGGTGTCTAGAACTGCAATGTAGGAAAGAGAAAAGAAGTGCACTCTTGCTATATGGTGGTGCTGACTGGACGTAGAAATATTCCACCAAAATGTAGTCCCAAGCATAAACAGTCGCACTCAGAGTTTCTTCAGAATTTTGCCAAGCAAGTGGGTTTTTTATTTTCAAAACACCAAAATTAAATAGTTCACCGCAGTGGTGTAAGGTAACGTTTCGACCCGCTGGGTCTTTATCAAACCTTACTCATAATAAAGATACAGGTAGAGGGCATGTTCCCAGGTGAAGTACTGGAGTACCATTAGGGGCTGCTTGTGTGCTGCATCTGGCGTCTGCGGTGGTGTGTCACCACATACGCCAGAGGCAGCACACAAGCAGCCCCTAAAAGGACTCCAACGAGAGCGCACACTTTTTTTTCTAAAAAATAATAATTTAATAATTAAATACATGCACAGTAAGCTAATAATTCAAATAATGTCCAAGTTAAGATAAAGTGCCAGACACTCAAGCTATAATTGAAAGATACACTAACTACTAGGGTTATGACGTTTATAGATACTGAGTGATTTCCAGCAAAATATTAAAAAAATTGATTTTATTGATATAAAGTTAAAAGGCAAAACATTAAAAAGATCAGGGTGGGAATAAACCTCCAAGGGGATGTGCACATAAAAAGAAAGCTGGGTCAAAATCTATAGGTCACTAAATGTAATATCCAACATGTAGTTCATAAACAGGTCAATGCAGAATAGTATAATCTCAGATTCTATTCAAGGCAATGTCTGTATCAGGATTTCCAAGCATAAAGTGCATAGTGCAGTAAAGGAATCCATAAAGGTAGATCACAGCAATTTACAAAGCTGATATGTGAAAAAAGAGGAGCATGAAAAGCTGATATCAATTACTGCCAGCAACAGGTAGTTAGGTTAGCAGTCAATATGTAAAGTTACATCCTACATTGTAGATTGTAAAGTGCCATGAACAAGAACATTGTTGAGATAAGAAGATAGAAAGGGCTACATCACCTGAGACAATTGTGCCACTAACGAGACCCAGGGAGAGACCAGGACAGCCGCACATCCCCAACCCCAACCCCTACGCCGTTTCTCATAAGCTTCTTTCCCGGGTTTTGTTTTTACAGAGCCCCTAATTTTCCATTTGTTAGTCACAGTTTGAACACTGCTAACTGGCATTATCAATTCCCTGGATATGTTTTTGCATCCCTTTCCTGTTTTATACAGTTCAATTACCTCTTCCCGTAGATAAGTTGACAATTCATTTGCTTTCCCCATGACTCACAATCCAGAAATGTCAGTGGCTGGATGAAAGATACAAGAGTCTGCCTGGATCCCAGAAACTCACTCAGCTTTTATACACACACTGATTACAAGCAAACAGGTCACTGGCGAGAATGTTACCTTTTGTAGCCATTTAAATCCATTTGGGTCAATTCCTATGCATGTTATCAGGCAAAAGTCACCAGGGTATGTGAACTTTTGATCAGGGTCATTTGGATGTTTTGGATTGCCATTATGATTTAAAAAGTGAAAACATAGTAGTTTGACAGTAAATGGCTTCACCCAACCACTAACCATGAGTGGAGAAAAAGTTTTGGTGTTATCATTCATAGTCTCAGAAAAAAAGGCCAAGAAAGCAAATATTCTTCTGGAGTATGTACACTTTTGAGCACAACTGTAGATAGTTAGATGTAATATATATATATATATATATATATATATATATATATATATATATATATATATATGTGTGTCACTGATATCTATCTATTCTATGTGTATATATCTATTCTATCTATTCTATTCTAACCTGTCACGCTGTGATTTTACTGTAGATGAATTGCCGGCTTTTCATCTATGTCCATATATCTATCTCATTCATTTCAGTTAATTCCCATGCCCCTAAACCTGTTTGTTAGGTCTAGCAGAAAAATATTCGGCTTTCCCATTGGCTTGCATTGGATCCGTTATTCGGTACGAATACACGGATATTATTATTATTATTATTATTATTTATTTACATAGCACCATTAATTCCATGGTGCTGTGCATATGAAAATGGGTTACATACAGGGTTATAGATATCGTTAACAGTAGTGTTGAGCATTCCGATACCGCAAGTATCGGGTATCGGCCGATACTTGCGGTATCGGAATTCCGATACCGAGATCCGATACTTTTGTGGTATCGGGTATCGGTATCGGATACATAGAGATGTGTAAAATAAAGAATTAAAATAAAAAATATTGATATATTTACCTCTCCGGCGGCCCCTGAACTCAGCGCGGGTAACCGGCAGGCTTCTTTGTTCAAAATCAGCGCTTTTAGGACCTGAGAATCACGTCCCGGCTTCTGATTGGTCGCGGACCGCCCATGTGACCGCCACGCGACCAATCACAAGCCGCGACGTCACCGCAAGCTATTAACGCGCTCATTTTTAAAAATGAGCGCGGTAATGACTTTCAAAGACGTAGCGGCTTGTGATTGGTCGCGGCCACGCAACCAATCACAAGCCGCGACGTCACCGCAAGCTATTAACGCGCTCATTTTTAAAAATGAGCGCGGTAATAACTTTCAAAGACGTAGCGGCTTGTGATTGGTCGCGGCCACGCGACCAATCACAAGCCGCGACGTCACCGCAAGCTATTAACGCGCTCATTTTTAAAAATGAGCGCGTTAATGACTGTCAAAGACGTACCGGCTTGTGATTGGTCGCGGCCACGCGACCAATCACAAGCCGCTACGTCTTTGAAAGTCATTAACGCGCTCATTTTTAGAAATGAGCGCGTTAATAGCTTGCGGTGACGTCGAGGCTTGTGATTGGTCGCGGCCACGCGACCAATCACAAGCCGCTACGTCTTTGAAAGCCATTAACGCGCTCATTTTTAAAAATGAG